>NC_091282.1:1199793413-1199953836 GCF_032444005.1 Ranitomeya imitator | reverse complement strand
ATTTACCCCATTCTACAGTAAAACTGTAGTGGATGCGTGACTTGGTTTTTTGATGAGACGCAGCACAGGTGTCCAAAATAACGCCTTGGTGCTTGGCGCAGCTTCCTGAGCGTTGTTATTTGCTGTACAGGAGTCTGCGCTCTTGTGTTATCCCTTGGCAATGCCCTGTTAGCGCTGCCCATCTTATGACCTCATTTCATGTTGGCCGGTGCGGTTAACGATGGCCATAAATCCCAGACCCACAGTGGCTTTTCCTAAAGTCACACTGCGGTGCTGGGATTCGTGGCCTTGAGCAGTAAATATTTTGGCCGCTCACACACGTCCTTACACCTGCTTCAGACTGGGCGGCCTCTGCTGATCCCTTCTCGCATGCCGCGGCCATGAGGCTGCACAGTCTGAAGAAGGCGGAAGGAGATGAGTTAAGACAGGCGAAGATATGCACTGCTCGTGCCCATCAATCACACCCTCGCAGTCAAAATAATTAAGACAACGAGGAGCATTTTATTCAGGCAGGGCGGACGAACAGGCGCAAGTAGCCAACCAATGATGTCAGAAGACGGGAAGCGCTACCAAGGGGGGTGCTGCGTATCATTAGAAAGGAAAGTCACACCTCAGGGACAGTGGAATGGTCTCAAAGAGACACATTTTGTACGTGTTGAGTTCCACGTGGGCAAGGAGAAAACGTCAGCCACCTTGTACAAATGCAGCAGTACTGCTGTACAAGGTGGCTGTTATACATAGAAACACCTGGGGGTGGTGGCCAGGCTCCCTTCAATTTCAGTTCATGTGCCTGCGTGGCGTTTGCAGGTCACGTTGCAAGCTACACAGCAGGGGAACAGCTGGCGTTGCTGAACCCCACTGACACATTGACTGGTGTTTTTCTCTGTGCAGATTGCATGTCCGGGCAAAAACTAGCGGTGTTAGAGCCCAGGGTCAGCAGGAGGAGGAGGAGAGGAGCAAAGTGTAGGCCGAAGCCTGCACTGGTGGCAGCTTTTGGTCGGTTGTGCCAGCGTGGCTTGTGCTGGACACGATGCCGGCTACACAGCGGGGGAACAGCTGGCGGTGCTGAACCACACTAACACATTGGCTGGTGTTTTTCTCTGTGCAGCTAGCATGTCCGGGCAGAAACTGGCGTTGTTTGAGCCCAGGGTCAGCAGGAGGAGGAGAGGAGCAAAGTGTAGGCCGAAGCCTGCACTGGTGGCAGCTTTTGTTCTGTTGTGCCAGCGTGGCTTGTGCTGGACACGTTGCCGACTACACAGCAGGGGAACAGCTGGCGGTGCTGAACCCCACTAACACATTGGCTGGTGTTTTTCTCTGTGCAGCTAGCATTTCCGGGCAAAAACTAGCGGTGTTTGAGCCCAGGGTCAGCAGGAGGAGTAGAGGAGCAGAGTGTAGGCCGAAGCCTAGTTGAACCAATTTCAAAGGTTACCTTTAACCCCCCCCTCAGGTGTTGCAAGGTACAAGAGCCACACCTTGAACAGCATTAATGATGCACAAGTCAAAGGTTGCTCTATTTAATTTTGCTCCTTGCACACGCTGAATTAAACACGTACACTATTTAGCCCATTATACTGTCAAACAGTTGTGGAGGCGTGACTTGTCTTTTTAACGAGACGCAGCACAGGTGTCAAAATTTGCACCTAGGTACTGGGCGCAGATTCCTGAGCGTTGTTATTTGCTGTACAGGAGTCTGCGCTCTTGTGTTATCCCTTGGCAATACCCTGTTAGTGCAGGCCGTCTCATGACCTCATTTCATGTTGGCCGGTGCGGTTAACGATGGCCATAAATCCCAGACCCACAGTGGCTTTTCCTAAAGTCACACTGCGGTGCTGGGATTCGTGGCCTTGTGCAGTAAATATGTTCGCCGCTCACACATGTCCTTACACCTGCTTCAGACTGGGCGGCCTCAGCTGATCCCTTATCGCATGCCGCGGCCATGAGGCCGCACAGTCAGAAGAAGGCGGAAGGAGGGGAGTGAAAACAGGGGAACATATGCACTGCTCGTGCCCATCAATCACACCCTCGCAGTCAAAATATATGAGACAACGGGGGGCGTTGTGTCGGGCAGGGGGGACGCACAGGCACAGCCAGCCAACCAATGATGTCAGGAGACGGGCAGCGCTAACAATGGGGGTGCTGCGTGTCATTACAAAGGAAAGTCACACCTCAGGGACATTGTAATGGTCTCTAATGAGACACATTTTTTACGTGTTGAGTTCCACGTGGGCAAGGAGAAAAAGTCAGCCACCTCGTACAAATGCAGCAGTACTGCTGTACAAGGTGGCTGATATACATAGAAACACCTGTGGGTGGGGGGCAGGCTCCCTTCAATTTCAGTTCATGTGCCTGCGTGGCGTTTGCAGGTCACGTTGCAAGCTGCACAGCAGGGGAACAGCTGGCGGTGCTGAACCCCACTAACACATTGGCTGGTGTTTTTCTCTGTGCAGCTAGCATGTCCGGGCAGAAACTGGCGTTGTTTGAGCCCAGGGTCAGCAGGAGGAGGAGAGGAGCAAAGTGTAGGCCGAAGCCTGCACTGGTGGCAGCTTTTGTTCTGTTGTGCCAGCGTGGCTTGTGCTGGACACGTTGCCGACTACACAGCAGGGGAACAGCTGGCGGTGCTGAACCCCACTAACACATTGGCTGGTGTTTTTCTCTGTGCAGCTAGCATTTCCGGGCAAAAACTAGCGGTGTTTGAGCCCAGGGTCAGCAGGAGGAGTAGAGGAGCAGAGTGTTGGCCAAAGCCTAGTTGAACCAATTTCAAAGGTTACCTTTAACCCCCCCCCTCAGGTGTTGCAAGGTACAAGAGCCACACCTTGAACAGCATTATTGATGCACAAGTCAAAGGTTGCTCTATTTAATTTTGCTCCTTGCACACGCTGAATTAAACACGTACACTATTTAGCCCATTATACTGTCAAACAGTAGTGGAGGCGTGACTACTAGTCTTTTTAAGGAGACGCAGCACAGGTGTACAAATTTACACCTAGGTGCTGTGCGCAGATTCCTTACCGTTGTTATTTCCAGTACAGGAAACTGCGCTCTTGTGTTATCCCTTGGCAATACCCTGTTAGTGCAGGCCCGTCTCATGACCTCATTTCATGTTGGCCGGTGCGGTTAACGATGGCCATAAATCCCAGACCCACAGTGGCTTTTCCTAAAGTCACACTGCGGTGCTGGGATTCGTGGCCTTGTGCAGTAAATATGTTCGCCGCTCACACATGTCCTTACACCTGCTTCAGACTGGGCGGCCTCAGCTGATCCCTTATCGCATGCCGCGGCCATGAGGCCGCACAGTCAGAAGAAGGCGGAAGGAGGGGAGTGAAAACAGGGGAACATATGCACTGCTCGTGCCCATCAATCACACCCTCGCAGTCAAAATATATGAGACAACGGGGGGCGTTGTGTCGGGCAGGGGGGACGCACAGGCACAGCCAGCCAACCAATGATGTCAGGAGACGGGCAGCGCTAACAATGGGGGTGCTGCGTGTCATTAAAAAGGAAAGTCACACCTCAGGGACATTGTAATGGTCTGTAATGAGACACATTTTGTACTTGTTGAGTTCCACGTGTGCAAGGAGAAAAAGTCAGCCACCTTGTACAAATGCAGCAGTACTGCTGTACAAGGTGGCTGTTATACATAGAAACACCTGGGGGGGTGGGGGGCAGGCTCCCTTCAATTTCAGTTCATGTGCCTGCGTGGCGTTTGCAGGTCACGTTGCAAGCTACACAGCAGGGGAACAGCTGGCGTTGCTGAACCCCACTGACACATTGACTGGTGTTTTTCTCTGTGCAGATTGCATGTCCGGGCAAAAACTAGCGGTGTTAGAGCCCAGGGTCAGCAGGAGGAGGAGGAGAGGAGCAAAGTGTAGGCCGAAGCCTGCACTGGTGGCAGCTTTTGGTCGGTTGTGCCAGCGTGGCTTGTGCTGGACACGATGCCGGCTACACAGCGGGGGAACAGCTGGCGGTGCTGAACCACACTAACACATTGGCTGGTGTTTTTCTCTGTGCAGCTAGCATGTCCGGGCAGAAACTGGCGTTGTTTGAGCCCAGGGTCAGCAGGAGGAGGAGAGGAGCAAAGTGTAGGCCGAAGCCTGCACTGGTGGCAGCTTTTGTTCTGTTGTGCCAGCGTGGCTTGTGCTGGACACGTTGCCGACTACACAGCAGGGGAACAGCTGGCGGTGCTGAACCCCACTAACACATTGGCTGGTGTTTTTCTCTGTGCAGCTAGCATTTCCGGGCAAAAACTAGCGGTGTTTGAGCCCAGGGTCAGCAGGAGGAGTAGAGGAGCAGAGTGTAGGCCGAAGCCTAGTTGAACCAATTTCAAAGGTTACCTTTAACCCCCCCCTCAGGTGTTGCAAGGTACAAGAGCCACACCTTGAACAGCATTAATGATGCACAAGTCAAAGGTTGCTCTATTTAATTTTGCTCCTTGCACACGCTGAATTAAACACGTACACTATTTAGCCCATTATACTGTCAAACAGTAGTGGAGGCGTGACTACTAGTCTTTTTAAGGAGACGCAGCACAGGTGTACAAATTTACACCTAGGTGCTGTGCGCAGATTCCTTACCGTTGTTATTTGCAGTACAGGAAACTGCGCTCTTGTGTTATCCCTTGGCAATACCCTGTTAGTGCAGGCCGTCTCATGACCTCATTTCATGTTGGCCGGTGCGGTTAACGATGGCCATAAATCCCAGACCCACAGTGGCTTTTCCTAAAGTCACACTGCGGTGCTGGGATTCGTGGCCTTGTGCAGTAAATATGTTCGCCGCTCACACATGTCCTTACACCTGCTTCAGACTGGGCGGCCTCAGCTGATCCCTTATCGCATGCCGCGGCCATGAGGCCGCACAGTCAGAAGAAGGCGGAAGGAGGGGAGTGAAAACAGGGGAACATATGCACTGCTCGTGCCCATCAATCACACCCTCGCAGTCAAAATATATGAGACAACGGGGGGCGTTGTGTCGGGCAGGGGGGACGCACAGGCACAGCCAGCCAACCAATGATGTCAGGAGACGGGCAGCGCTAACAATGGGGGTGCTGCGTGTCATTAAAAAGGAAAGTCACACCTCAGGGACATTGTAATGGTCTGTAATGAGACACATTTTGTACTTGTTGAGTTCCACGTGTGCAAGGAGAAAAAGTCAGCCACCTTGTCCAAATGCAGCAGTACTGCTGTACAAGGTGGCTGTTATACATAGAAACACCTGGGGGGGTGGGGGGCAGGCTCCCTTCAATTTCAGTTCATGTGCCTGCGTGGCGTTTGCAGGTCACGTTGCAAGCTACACAGCAGGGGAACAGCTGGCGTTGCTGAACCCCACTGACACATTGACTGGTGTTTTTCTCTGTGCAGATTGCATGTCCGGGCAAAAACTAGCGGTGTTAGAGCCCAGGGTCAGCAGGAGGAGGAGGAGAGGAGCAAAGTGTAGGCCGAAGCCTGCACTGGTGGCAGCTTTTGGTCGGTTGTGCCAGCGTGGCTTGTGCTGGACACGATGCCGGCTACACAGCGGGGGAACAGCTGGCGGTGCTGAACCACACTAACACATTGGCTGGTGTTTTTCTCTGTGCAGCTAGCATGTCCGGGCAGAAACTGGCGTTGTTTGAGCCCAGGGTCAGCAGGAGGAGGAGAGGAGCAAAGTGTAGGCCGAAGCCTGCACTGGTGGCAGCTTTTGTTCTGTTGTGCCAGCGTGGCTTGTGCTGGACACGTTGCCGACTACACAGCAGGGGAACAGCTGGCGGTGCTGAACCCCACTAACACATTGGCTGGTGTTTTTCTCTGTGCAGCTAGCATTTCCGGGCAAAAACTAGCGGTGTTTGAGCCCAGGGTCAGCAGGAGGAGTAGAGGAGCAGAGTGTAGGCCGAAGCCTAGTTGAACCAATTTCAAAGGTTACCTTTAACCCCCCCTCAGGTGTTGCAAGGTACAAGAGCCACACCTTGAACAGCATTAATGATGCACAAGTCAAAGGTTGCTCTATTTAATTTTGCTCCTTGCACACGCTGAATTAAACACGTACACTATTTAGCCCATTATACTGTCAAACAGTTGTGGAGGCGTGACTTGTCTTTTTAACGAGACGCAGCACAGGTGTCAAAATTTGCACCTAGGTACTGGGCGCAGATTCCTGAGCGTTGTTATTTGCTGTACAGGAGTCTGCGCTATTGTGATCCCTTGGCCATGCGCTGTGAGCGCTTCCTGTCTTCTGACCTCATTTCATGTCGGCCGTTGCGGTTAGCGATGGACATGAATCCCAGACCCACAGTGTGTTTTTAAAAAATCACACTGCGGTGCTGGGATTCGTGCCCTGGTGCACTAAATATGTTTGCCGCTCACACATGTCCTTACACCTGCTTCAGACTGGGCGGCCTCATCTGATCCCTTATCGCCTGCCGCGGCCATGAGGACACCCAGTCTGAAGAAGGCGGAAGGAGATGAGTGAACACAGGCAAACATATGCACTGCACATGCCCATCAATCACACCCTCGCTGTCCAAAAAAATAAGACACCGAGGGCCGTTGTTTCGAGCAGGGGAGATGCACAGGCGCAGCCAGCTAACCAATGATGTCAAAAGACGGGCAGCGCTAACAAGGGTGGTGCTGCGTGTCATTACAAAGGAAAGTCACACCTCAGGGACATTGTAATGGTCTCTAATGAGACACATTTTGTACGTGTTGAGTTCCACGTGGGCAAGGAGAAAAAGTCAGCCACCTCGTACAAATGCAGCAGTACTGCTGTACAAGGTGGCTGATATACATAGAAACACCTGTGGGTGGGGGGCAGGCTCCCTTCAATTTCAGTTCATGTGCCTGCGTGGCGTTTGCAGGTCACGTTGCAAGCTACACAGCAGGGGAACAGCTGGCGTTGCTGAACCCCACTGACACATTGACTGGTGTTTTTCTCTGTGCAGATTGCATGTCCGGGCAAAAACTAGCGGTGTTAGAGCCCAGGGTCAGCAGGAGGAGGAGGAGAGGAGCAAAGTGTAGGCCGAAGCCTGCACTGGTGGCAGCTTTTGGTCGGTTGTGCCAGCGTGGCTTGTGCTGGACACGATGCCGGCTACACAGCGGGGGAACAGCAGGCGGTGCTGAACCCCACTAACACATTGGCTGGTGTTTTTCTCTGTGCAGCTAGCATGTCCGGGCAGAAACTGGCGTTGTTTGAGCCCAGGGTCAGCAGGAGGAGGAGAGGAGCAAAGTGTAGGCCGAAGCCTGCACTGGTGGCAGCTTTTGGTCGGTTGTGCCAGCGTGGCTTGTGCTGGACACGTTGCCGACTACACAGCAGGGGAACAGCTGGCGGTGCTGAACCCCACTAACACATTGGCTGGTGTTTTTCTCTGTGCAGCTAGCATTTCCGGGCAAAAACTAGCGGTGTTTGAGCCCAGGGTCAGCAGGAGGAGGAGAGGAGCAGAGTGTAGGCCGAAGCCTAGTTGAACCAATTTCAAAGGTTACCTTTAACCCCCCCCTCAGGTGTTGCAAGGTACAAGAGCCACACCTTGTGCAGCATTAATGCTGCACAAGTAAAAGGTTGCTCTATTTGTTTTGCTCCTTGCACACGCTGACTAAAACACGTACACTATTTAGCCCATTATACTGTCAAACAGTTGTGGAGGCGTGACTTGTCTTTTTAACGAGACGCAGCACAGGTGTCAAAATTTGCACCTAGGTACTGGGCGCAGATTCCTGAGCGTTGTTATTTGCTGTACAGGAGTCTGCGCTATTGTGATCCCTTGGCCATGCGCTGTGAGCGCTTCCTGTCTTCTGACCTCATTTCATGTCGGCCGTTGCGGTTAGCGATGGACATGAATCCCAGACCCACAGTGTGTTTTCAAAAAATCACACTGCGTGGCTGGGATTCGTGGCCTTGTGCAGTAAATAGGTTTGCCGCTTACACATGTCCTTACACCTGCTCCAGACTGGGCGGCCTCAGCTGATCCCTTATCGCCTACCACGGCCAGGAGGCCGCACAGTCTGAAGAAGGCGGAAGGAGATGAGTTAAGACAGGCGAACATATGCACTGCTCGTGCCCATAAACCACACCCTCACTGACAAAATAAATATGACAACGAGGGGCGTTGTTTCTAGCAGGGCGGATGCACAGGCGCAGCCAGCTAACCATGATGACAAAAGACGGGAAACGCTACCAAGGGGGGTGCTGCGTATCATTACAAAGGAAAGTCACACCTCAGGGACAGTGGAATGGTCTCAATGAGACACATTTTGTACGTGTTGAGTTCCACGTGGGCAAGGAGAAAAAGTCAGCCACCTTGTACAAATGCAGCAGTACTGCTGTACTAGGTGGCTGTTATACATAGAAACACCTGGGGGGGTGGGGCCAGGTTCCCTTTTAATTTCAGTTCCTGTGCCTGCATGGCGTTTGCAGGTCACGTTGCCGGCTACACAGCAGGGGAACAGCTGGCGTTGCTGAACCCCACTAACACATTGGCTGGTGTTTTTCTCTGTGCAGCTAGCACTTCCGGGCAAAAACTAGCGGTGTTTGAGCCCAGGGTCAGCAGGAGGAGGAGAGGAGCAGAGTGTAGGCCGAAGCCTGCACTGGTGGCAGCTTTTGTTCTGTTGTGCCAGCGTGGCTTGTGCTGGACACGTTGCCGACTACACAGCAGGGGAACAGCTGGCGGTGCTGAACCCCACTGACACATCACCTAGTGTTTTTTTCTGTGTAGACAACACTTCCAGGTGGCAACTGACAGTGTTGAAACCCAGGGAATCAAAGAGGAGCAGAGTGTAGGCCGAAGCCTGCAGTGGAGCAAGTTGAAAGGGAACCTTTAACCCCCCCCCCCAGGCATTTGTTGCTGAAAGAGCCATCTTGTACAGCAGTAATACTGCACATGGAAAATGGTGGCTCCGAAAATTATGCTCCTTGCAAACGCTGAAGTACACACTCATATAATGTGTCCCCTCACACCGTCAAACCATCCCGGAAGTGGGACTTTCCTTTGTAATGTGACACAGCACAGCCGTCATTCCAACCCCCTTGGTGCCGGGCACCACCTCCTCAACGTTGTTTGGTTCTGTCACGGAGCCCGCACTGTAATGTTATCCCTTGGCCATGCACAGTTAGCGGTGCCCGTCTTCTGACATCATGTAGGTGTCAGGCTGGCAGTGCCTGTGCGTCCAAGCTGCCCGAGATCCAACCTTGCAGTGTCATCTAATGTAGTCCCACTGCGGGCCAGGGATCCATGGGCATGCGCAGTGCATATCATCGCCTCTCACTCACCTCCTTCCTGCTTCTTCAGACTGTGCGGCGTCACGGCCGTGGCATGCTATTAGGGATCAGCTGACGCCGCCTAGTCTGAAGAAGCGTGAAGAAGGGGAGTGAGAGGCTAGTATATGCACTGCGCATGGCCATGGATACCAGGCCCACTGTGGGATCACATTAGACGACACTGCGAGGTGTGATTTCGGGCAGCGTGGACGCACAGGCGCAGCCAGGACGACAACAAATGATGTCAGAGGACGGGCAGCGCAAACTGTGCATGGCCAAGGGATAACATAACAGCGCAGGGTCCATGACGGAATCAAACAACGCTAAGGAGGCAGCGCACGGTGCCAAGGGGGTAGCAATGACGGCTGTGCTGCGTCACATTACAAAGGAAAGTCCCACCTCCAGGACGGTTGGACGGTGTGAGGGGACACATTACATGAGTGTGTAGTTCAGCGTTTGCAAGGAGCATAATTTCAAGAGCGACCTTTCCCTTGTGCAGTATTAGTGCTGCACATGGTGGCTCTTTCAGTAACAAACGCCTAGGGGGGGGGGGGGACAGGTCCCCTTACATTTTAGTTGTGCCAGCGTGGCGGTCGCATGACACGTTGCCGGATACACAGCTGGGGATCAGCTGACGTTACTGAACCCCAATAACAGAGGAGCGACTGTTGACTGTGCACACAGCACTTCCAGGCACCAACTGGCGGTGTTAGAGCCCAGGGACAGCAGGAGGAGCAGATTGGAGGTATTGCCGCACACACAGCTGGGGATCAGCTGACGTTACTGAACCCCAATAACAGAGGAGCGACTGTTGACTGTGCACACAGCACTTCCAGGCACCAACTGGCGGTGTTAGAGCCCAGGGACAGCAGGAGGAGCAGATTGGAGGTATTGCCGCACACACAGCTGGGGATCAGCTGACGTTACTGAACCCCAATAACAGAGGAGCGACTGTTGACTGTGCACACAGCACTTCCAGGCACCAACTGGCGGTGTTAGAGCCCAGGGACAGCAGGAGGAGCAGAGGAACAGAGTGTAGGCCGAAGCCTGATTGGAGCAAGTTGAAAGGAAACCTTTAACCCCCCCCCCCAAGACGTTTGTAGCTGAAAGAGCCATGTTGTGCAGCACTAAGGATGCAAAAGGAAAAGGTTGCTCTTTTAATTATGCTCCTTGCAAACACCGAAGTAAACACTAAAAATGTGTCCCTTTATACCGTTAAACCGTTCCGGAGGTGCGAATTTCCTTCGTAATGGGACACAGCACAGCTGTCATTCCTATCCCCTTGATGCCGTGCGCTGCCTCCTCAGCGTTGTTTTAAGCTGCCACGGAGCCTGCGCTGTTCTGTTAGCCCTTGGCCATGCCCAATTAGCGCTGCCTGTCTTCTGACATAATTTGGTGTCAGGCTGTCAGTGCCTGTGCGTCCACGCTGCTCCAGATCCCACCTCGCAGTCTCATCTAACGTAATCCCACTGCGGGCCTTGGAACCATGGGCATGCACAGTGCATAACCTCGACTCTCACTCCCCTCCTTCCCTCTTCTTCAGACTGTGCGGTGTCACGGCCGTGGCATGCTAGGGATCAGCTGACGGCGCACAGTCTAAAGAAGGCGGAGGGAAATGAGCGAGAGCCCGAGGGGAAGATATGCACTGCGCATGCCCATGGATCCCAGGCCCGCAGTGTGACTCAATCAGAAGACACTGCGAGGCGGGATCTCGGGCACCGCGGCCGCACAGGCGCAGCCAGCCTGACACCAAATTATGTCAGAAGACAGGCAGCGCAAATAGGGCATGCCCAAGGGATAACAGAACAGCGCAGGCTCCGTGACAGCTTAAAACAACGCTGAGGAGGCAGCGCATGGCACCAAGGGGGTAGGAATGACGGCTGTGCTGCGTCACATTACGAAGGAAAGTCCCAGCTCCGGGACGGTATAACGGTATCAGTGAACACATTTTATAAGTGTTAAGTTCTGCGTGTGCAAAGAGCTAAAAAAAAAGAGCTACCTTTTCCTTGTGCAGCATTACTGCTGCACAAGATGGCTCTTTCAGTAACAAACGACGGGGGGGGGGGGGGGGACAGGTTCCCTTACATTTAGGTTGTTGTGCCAGCGTGGCGGTCGCAGGACACATTGCCGGCTACACAGCTGGGGATCAGCTGACGTTACTGAAACCCAATAACACTGGGTCGTATGTTTTTACTGTGCAGCCTGCACTTCTGAGCCGCAACTGGCGGTGTTGGAGCCCAGGAATAGCAGTTCAGGTGGTAGAAAGATGAACACAGCAGGAGACCTGGATGACACCCAATTACTTAATCAGGCAGAGGAGTGGCAAATTCCTGCGAGATCCAGGCCTGGTTCATTTTCAGGAAAGTAAGCCGGTCAACGTTATCGGAGGATAGTCGCATGCGACGGTCTGTTAGTACACCACCTGCGGCACTAAAGACACGTTCCGATAAGACACTAGCCGCAGGGCAAGCCAGCACCTCCAATGCATACTGGCTTAGCTCTGGCCATGTATCCAGCTTAGAGACCCAAAACTTGAACGGGGAAGAGCCGTCTGGGAGTACAGTAAGAGGGCAAGCCATGTAGTCTGTCACCATCTGACGGAACCGTTGCCTCCTGCTGACTGGAGCCGCCGGTGATGGTGTAGACATTTGGGGCGGGCACACAAAAGTGTGCCAGAGTTGTGCCATACTGGGCTTGCCTTGGGCAGAGGCACTGCTTCTGCTCCCTCTTTGGGCAGAGCCTCCCCCACTGCCTCGACGCACTGAGCTGCTTTGTAAAGCACTAGCAGCACTCCTCTCAGTTGGACAGGAGAAGATGATGGAATTCACCAGTGTGTCGTGGTACTCCCGCAATTTACGCTCCCGGGTCAACGCAGGGATGAGGTTTTGGACGTTGTCCCGGTAGCGAGGATCGAGGAGGGTGAACACCCAATAATCAGGCATGTTGAGAATGTGGTCGATGCGGCGGTCGTTTCTCAGGCACTGCAGCATGAAATCCACCATGTGCTGCAGAGTGCCAACCGGCCCAGAAACGCTGTCCCCTGCTTGAGACATGATCTCTGCCCGCTCGTCATCACCCCACCCTCGCTGTACACACTGACCACTGGACAATTGTGTCGCTCCCTCCTCTGGACGGAGCTCTTCCTCCTCCATTGACTCCTCCTCATCCTCCTCACAAATTGGCCCCTGCGTACCCCTTTGTGAGGAACCACGTGGCGCTGACTCTCCAGAAGCTGATGGAAAAGGTGACTCCTCATCCTCCACCTCTTCCACCACATCATCCCTTAACCCTTGCAAAGTTTGCTGAAGCAGGCAGATAAGGGGGACAGTCATGCTGACTAGTGCATCATCTGCACTTGCCATCCGCGTGGAATAATCAAAAGGACGCAAAACCTGGCAGACGTCCTTCATAGTGGCCCACTCTGTGGTTGTGAAGTCTGATCGGCGCTGACTGCGACTTCTTTGCGCCTGATGCAGCTGGTACTCCATAACTGCTTGCTGCTGCTCACACAACCGCTCCAACATATGTAACGTGGAATTCCACCGGGTAGGTAGGTCACATATGATGCGGTGTTCCGGAAGGCGGAATCGGCGCTGCAGAGCAGCAATGCGGGATCTGGCCAAGCTGGAACGCCGCAAGTGAGCACACTCTAGGCGGACCTTGTGCAGCAGGGCATCAAGATCCGGATAGTCCCTCAGAAAACTCTGCACAACCAAATTGAGCACATGTGCCAGACATGGGATGTGAGTGAGGTTGCCAAGGGCCAAAGCTGCCACCAGATTTCGGCCATTGTCACACACTACCATGCCTGGCTGGAGATTCGCTGGCAGTAACCACACATCGCTCTCCTGCTTTATAGCATTCCAGAGCTCCTGCGCTGTGTGGCTTCGATGCCCCAATGAAACTAGTTTCAAGACGGCCTGCTGACGTTTGGCCACGGCTGTGCTCATGTCGGTCATAGGTAAACGTTCACGGGTCCATGTGGGGGTGGACTGTGACGGATCCTGCAGAGAGGAATCAGAGGAACTGGTGTAAGAGGAGGAGTCGATGCGTACAGACTGGATTCCTGCAATCCTTGGAGTGGGCAGGACACGTCCTGCGCCACTCGCACGATCTGTACCTGGCTCAACAACATTAACCCAATGGGCAGTGAGGGAAACATATCGCCCCTGTCCATGCTGACTGGTCCACGCATCGGTGGTGAGGTGGACCTTGCTACTGACGGCGTTCAGTAGCGCATGTTTTATGTTTGCCTCAACATGCCTGTGCAGGGCAGGGACAGCCTGCCTGCTGAAGTAAAAGCGGCTGGGCACCTTGTACTGTGGGACTGCCAATGCCATCAAGTCACGGAAGCTGTCAGTCTCCACCAGCCTGAACGAGAGCATTTCCAGGGACAACAGTTTGGCAATGCCTGCATTCAGAGCCTGTGCTCGGGGGTGGTTGGCCGAGAATGCCCGCCTTTTCTCCCATGCCTGTACTACCGATGGCTGTAGAGTAGACTGGGAGTGTGAGGATGACTGGGAAGGTGGTGCTGTGGGTGGAATTACACAAGGTCTCTGGGAGGAAGCCAAACCAGCTGTGCGTGAGCTGGAGGAAGAGGCAACACGAGCTGAAGAGGTGGTAGCTGCCGCTGTTGGTTGGCCTACATCTTCAGTGTGTTTCTGTAACTCCACCGCGTGCCTGGTCCGCACATGTTTCCACATATTTGTGGTATTGAGGTTGCTGACATTTTTCCCTCTTTTTACTTTATGATGACACAGCTTGCATTTGACAAAACAAATGTCATCTGCAACTGTGTCAAAAAAGGACCAGGCACTGCAAGTCTTGGGAGCGCCCTTTTTGGCTTTGGAAAGAGACAGGCTCCTAACGGGTGCCAAAGTGGAGGCTACAGGCTCCGCAGTCTTCCCCCTCCCTCTCCCTCTTTGGCCCGTAAGAGGAAGCTCTTCCTCTGAGCTGCTCCCACCACCTTCCTGTTCCTCACGCCACGATGGGTCAAGGACCTCATCATCTCCACTACCCTCTGCCACCAACTGCTCCTCCTGGGTAGTCTCAGCAGCACAGTACGCACGAGAAAGCGGCACCTGAGTTTCATCATCAGATGCGTACTGCGCTGTGGTCACCGGAGGCACTGGCCCACCTGCCTCTTCAGAGTCAGAGAGAAAAAGGTGTTGGGCATCACTGCACACTGCCTCTTCTTCCATTTCTCCAATGCTGCTTGGCTGGCCCCCTGTTTCCAAGCCAAGAGATTCAGAGAACAGAAGTAGAGACGGCTCCTGTCCTGGGCTCTCTGACTGCCTGGCCAATTTGGCAGGTGGTGAAGAGACAGATGGCTGCTCTCCAGTGCTCTGTGCCTGAGAGGATGTGGCACTAACTGAAGTCGATGCCGAGGCGTTAGCTGCCATCCACCCGACAACGGCTTCAATTTGGTCTTCACGCAGCAGCGGTGCACGGCGCTCTCCGACAAAGCTGCGCATGAAGGACTGTTCCCTGCTGAAACTGAGTGACGACGAGTCACCGGCGCCCGCAGCAGGCACAGAATCACCACGTCCTCTCCCTGCTCCTCTCCCTGCTCCGCGCCCACGCCCACGTGCCTTACTCCCTGCCCTCTTCATCTTGGTTGACAGATAAAGATAAGCAGAAAAGTACTAAGGCCTTAGTGTGCTTATTCCTGTAATGCTCCTCCTAACAGGTGTAAGAAACACTAATGTTGTAAATTGTGGACTAAACTTTATTATTTTGCAAATGTGGCCTACACAAGTGTAAGTTGTGTTTGGTGAACTTAACCTTTTTTTTGGTGCAGATCGGGCTACAGAGCTAGTTTAAATCACACGGAGACCGTGCAGACAGCCGTAAACGGCGCTGCAAGGCCAAGAAACCCTCCTCTCGGTTATCCTATATAGTGTTTTTCCACTATTTAGCTGGATACGAGTGGAAAGACACTAATAGGAATTTTTTTTTTCAAATTTTAAACTGGCTGCACTATTTGAAAAAAAGGAAATTGTTTTTCAAGGTATGAGGCAGTAACGCACCCTGAGCTGAATCCAACCGGCTATGGCTGCACACAGACTACAGGGCGAGCTGCGCTCACACAGAGACCGTGCAGACAGCCGTAAACGGCGCTGCAAGGCCAAAAAACCCTCCTCTAGGTTATCCTATATAGTGTTTTTCCACTATTTAGCTGGATACGAGTGGAAAGACACTAATAGGAATTTTTTTTTTCAAATTTTAAACAGGCTGCACTATTTGAAAAAAAGGAAAATTTTTCTCAAGGTATGAGCCAGTAACGAACCCTGAGCTGAATCCAACCGGCTATGGCTGCACACAGACTACAGGGCGAGCTGGGCTCACACGGAGACCGTGCAGACAGCCGTAAACGGCGCTGCAAGGCCAAAAAACCCTCCTCTAGGTTATCCTATATAGTGTTTTTCCACTATTTAGCTGGATACGAGTGGAAAGACACTAATAGGAATTTTTTTTTTCAGATTTTAAACAGGCTGCACTATTTGAAAAAAAGGAAAATTTTTCTCAAGGTATGAGCCAGTAACGAACCCTGAGCTGAATCCAACCGGCTATGGCTGCACACAGACTACAGGGCGAGCTGGGCTCACACGGAGACCGTGCAGACAGCCGTAAACGGCGCTGCAAGGCCAAAAAACCCTCCTCTAGGTTATCCTATATAGTGTTTTTCCACTATTTAGCTGGATACGAGTGGAAAGACACTAATAGGAATTTTTTTTTTCAAATTTTAAACAGGCTGCACTATTTGAAAAAAAGGAAAATTTTTCTCAAGGTATGAGCCAGTAACGAACCCTGAGCTGAATCCAACCGGCTATGGCTGCACACAGACTACAGGGCGAGCTGGGCTCACACGGAGACCGTGCAGACAGCCGTAAACGGTGCTGCAAGGCCCAAAAACCCCCCTCTAGGTTATCCTATGTAGTGTTTTTCCACAATAGAGCTGGAGACTGGTGGAAAAACACTAATAGGAAATTTGAGAAAAAATGTGCAGCAGGCTGCACTAAGAGCAAAAAAGAACAACTGTGTGAGGCAGTGTGAACCCCCCCTGAGCTGAATACAACCGGGTATATGGCTGCACACAGACTACAGAGTGAGCTGCACACACACACACACACAGAGACCTTGCAGAACGCTGTTAAAACAGCGCTGCAAGGCAAGAGCAAGGTGAACAGTGAAGAACACACAGCGTTTTGCTAAATTAGCCTTTGGAAAGGAAAATAAAGCAATTAGCTAGCTCGACTGGCCCTCAGTTAGAACACAGCGTCCTGTCCCTAACTGAAATCACAGCAGAGTGAGCGCAAAATGGCGGCAGCGCTTTTTTATAGTGCAGAGTGACATCATTTCAGCAGCCAATCCCAGCCTTGCCAGTACTTACATGCCCACCATGCTAAACAGGATGTGCCCACACTTTCATTCATTCCTCATTGGCTGCTGCGTTCAATTTGAATTCTGGGAACTTCCGATTCCGGTATCCGATACGCGGGAAGTATCGGAATTCAGTATCGGAATTCCGATACCGCAAATATCGGCCGATACCCGATACTTGCGGTATCGGAATGCTCAACACTAGTAATAATGTGAAATGACCCTTTTTGCTTAGTCAATAATGACTGCGAAAATTAAATAGACACTTGTGTTTCTTCCTGTTTTCATATTCCTCATGTTTTGTTTTTTTTCCTTGTTTTGCAGCTTCCTGTCCACAGGCTTGTCCTATGCGGGTCTACACCTGGAGTTTCTCATTGGGCGTTCTACCATTTCAGTCATTGTTAGGACAACCTGTTCCCAAATATGGCTGAAACTTAACGAAGTTGTGATGCCGGAGCCAAAAATGGAGGATTGGGTCAAAATCGCCACTGGTTTCCAAAATAATTGTGACTTCCCTAACTGCATTGGAGCTGTGGATGGGAAACATATCAGGGTGCGTAAGCCGCCGAACTCTGGTTCCCAATTCTACAATTATAAGCAGTTTTTCTCTGTAGTTCTGTTAGCAGTTGCTGACAGCAACTACAGGTTTATAATTGTAGACATTGGGGCCTATGGCCGAACTGGAGACTCTAGGGTCTTCAATTCGTCCATAATGGGTCGGCGGCTACGTGACAACCAGCTAAACCTCCCACCACCACAACAACTCCCAGGCTCCAATGCGGAAACAATGCCTTTTGTTTTGGTTGGAGATGAGGCCTTCCAACTGACGAGGCACGTCATGAGGCCTTACCCCAGGCGCAACCTTGACCACCGGCGGAGGGTGTTTAATTTGAGACTTTCCAGGGCACGGAGACTGGTTGAGTGCGCCTTTGGAATTCTTGTAGCCAAATGGCTGGTTCTTCAGTCTGCAATTCAGCTGAGTGAGGCTTCAATCAATGAAGTGATCAAAGCCTGTGTAATTCTACATAATTTCACCCGAATACATGATTGTTCGTCTACTAATTTGCATAATCACGTCATGAACAATCATAGTAGGCCTACCCCATATGTCCCTCCTCCGCGACGTCCCCTTTCTGGACTAAAAGTTCGTGATGTGTTCACAAATTATTTTGTGAGTCCTCAGGGTGCCACTCCCTGGCAAGACTAGGCAATTTTGCATGTGTAATTTGTTATTTGCTTAAATTTTGGCATTACCAATGTGGAAAATATGTCTGCTGTGTTTAATTTGTTCACATATGGTTATGATCATATCATGTGTGTGTGAGTTAATAAGAATGAACAGAGTGCATACATAGTTTTTTTGGTAGTAACGGCAAATTTACTTTTTAAACTTGTTTTTAGATTTTGTTTTTTTTTTGGCATAACAAATCTTTGGCCAAAAAAAGTGCAACATTTTTTTTTGGGAACCAAAACACAAAGTTAAATAAAAACATTACAGCTTGCATTTTAAGCCCAATCCAAACCTAATTTTGGCAAAAAAAAAAAGGTGTACCCAAAATTACAAGTCCTGGTACGTAGGAAGTGGAGAAGTGGATTGGTCTGTGTCAGCATCAGGTGGCCTTTGTAGGCCCAATTGTCCAGCAGCCTGTGCGGATGTTATAGTGGCCTGCGGGAAATTCTGCCTGCTCTGATGCTGGCCACTTTGATGAGTGGGGCCAGGATTTGGGAGATAACCCTGATGTTGCTGCCCATATGTGCGGGAATCATACCCCAACCCAAAATGACCATATTGTCCAAACCCCGGTTGGGACTAGCCTCCAGCACTGGGTCTGGACAAGTGGCCATATTGGGATGGGTGCTGATATCCTGCAATATGGTGCTGAGGTTGCCATTGTTGGTTAGTTGTGGGTTGGGGTGGAGGTGTTGGCTGACGTAGAGGGGGTGCTTCAGATCCTTGTTGCGCATGCAGGCCTTGTAATCTCTGAGGCCGCAGAATATTATCAGGTGACATCTGCCACTGTTCAATCATCTGCATCAGATTGTATGGGTTATTTGGGGGGGTGCATGCGTCAATAAGGATCTGAAAACACCCTCTCAAACGCAGCCTCAACTCCCGCTCTATGGAGCGTAAATACTGGGCAAGGCTCCGTGTGAATCCCTCCTCCCCATCATCCTCTCGAACCCGGGCCAAATAGTTCATGACCCCAGCATCCACATTTCTCCTGCTTTGGCGAAGCTCTCTCCTGCGTCGTGCACGCTGGGGTCTGACTGCAGCCTGTGGGGATCGGTCCAGGGCAACAGTTGGGCTGCTGCTATTACCAGGGTCATCCTGGCTAGGTGCTGCTGCTGCAGAAGAGAACTGTGGGCCCTCTGGGTTTTCTTCAGAAGCAGCTGGAGCTGGGTGGGCAGATGATGAAGATGCTGTAGGTCTTGCGCAGGAGGGAGCAGCAGATGGACCAGCCACCTCTTCACCTTCTCCAACTGGGTCAATGACCAGTTCTGAGTCCGACCCTGTCTCCCTGTCAGTGAGGTTAGACTGAGTTCTGCAAAGATAAATTTGACCAGTTACTATGTTTTTTGGAATCATCTCTCAACATTCAAAAATTAACCCATTTTGAGATGTTTTTACTTACGGCCTGAGGTCCATGCTGGGGTTAAGGAAGGTTAGGCGGTCAAAGTAGATGTATTTTTTTTTTTTAGGAGGGGCCCCGGCTCCACTTCTCTCCCGCTGCTGCCTCTCCCTCCTATACTGGTCCCGGATACTCCGCCACCTTGTTGTAACATCATCCACTGAAACAACAAAAAATACACACATTGCTTAGACCATTATGCAGAGTGCTCACACAAGGTGTAATGGAGGACACAGATTTACGGGTAGCATAGAAAGAGGCATTTGTGGCTCACATTAAGCAAGAAATTTAACAAAAAAACACAATTATGAAGCAAGGCCACAAGGACAGAGTCAGCTAACCTCTATCCCAGAAAAACAAATTACTGGAAAACAATGTTAGTAAGGGCACACCTGTTCTAAACCTTCATGAAATCCATTTATCATATCCAGCACCATGTATATACTGCTTGGATTTATATTACTTTCAGGAAGAATTAATAAATTAAGGTTTAGCAATTCAAAGTAGTAAGGGCCTGCTGTTTAGCAAGAACATTACATTGCAAACATGGGTGTACTTACTTATTTGTCGCTGGGCCGCACGTGGCTGCTGGTCATACTGGGGGAAGAGGGAGCCACACACGCTCCTCCATGCAGCTTGTTTTACTGCCCTGTTCGCATAGTTGGGGTCTCTTTGGTCCCAGATTTCTGGCCTCTCCTGTATCAAAATGATCAGCATGTCTACATTAATTATGCTGGCCATGCTCAATCTCTCACTCCGTGGAGGCGTGCAGCAGACTTCCGGGTTCACTGTCTGGCTTTTTCAGCTAATTAGCATGTCTCACCGGCCTGATTGAGGGCTTTAGACAGTTCAGGACATCTGCCAGTGAGTAGCGTATTTCTCGCAAGTCACACGCATGGTCCGTATGCATTCCGTATTATACGCTCTCCCATAGACTTGCATTGGCGTATTTTTTGCGCAATACGCTGACAAACGCAGCATGCTGCGATTTTGTACGGCCGTAGAACGACGTATATTACGGATCCGTAATATACGGCTGATAGGACTAGACCCATTGAGAATCATTGTGCCGTATGTTTTGCGAGTTTTACGGATTCTGCACTCTTACGTCCGTAAAACTCGCATGTGTGACGCCGGCCTAAGAAGTATCAGGAAAAAGTTAAATAAAAAATAGATTTATTTCAATTTAGTTCTTGTGGGTGAAAAAATATGAATAATCCAATTAGCTGCCATATTAGCCTAAATGGCAATTAGCGCCAAGCTGTATTTTGAGAAATAAAAATTTCTAAAAGGTCAAAAAATAAATATATTTTGCACCACTTCTTAGAATTGTGGCCGTAATTATATGCACAGAGTTCACCATGGAGAATAATTATGTTGACCTACATTTCCTGAAGCTACTTACTTTATGAAGTGAAACGGAGAGCGAATTGGGAAATAATTTCCTCTAACTTGATACATTGAGCTGTAAATAACGTTAATGTAGTGTATGATATTGATTTATTAAAAAAAAAGAAAAGAAAATCAAGCCATTTCTGTAAGAATATGGATCCAAGTGTCTCATTATTATTTCCCTTGGGTTTTTTCATGGTCTCATCAAACATTTAGATTATAGCTGACGACAGCAAATAATCATATTTCCATCACATTAACGGACTATGGCTGGAAGATACTGTCCACTGAGAAGAATGTGTAGCTACCTCTGCGATTATCAGCAAGGGGCATGGAAAATAATGAGATGTAGATGTAGAGACATTTATGGTCACCCTGGAGAACATAACCATAAGGACATCTGCAATATTTAAAGTTGGAGATAAACTAATGAGGCTTAATGATGATGATAATGATAATGTACACATGCAATGCCTTGAAAACGTATTCATACCCCGTGAACATTTTTGCACCTTACACCCACAAACTTAAATTAAATTTTATTGGAATTTTATGTGATATAACAACACAAAGTAGCAAGGAATTTCTGAAGAGTAAAGGAATGATACCTGGTTTTCTAATTATTTAAAAATATATACATTTTGCCCATTCTTCAACCCCATTCTTCAAACTTCAAGTGTTCAAACTCGCTCTCGCTCAGTGAGATTGGATGGAGACATCTGTGATCTGCAATTTTCAAATCTTGTCACACATTCTCAATGAAATTTAGGTCTTTACTGTGACTGAGCCATTCACACACATTAATACAGTGGGGAAAAAAAGTATTTAGTCAGCGACCAATTGTGCAAGTTCTCCCACTTAAAAAGATGAGAGAGGCCTGTAATTGACATCATAGGTAGACCACAACTATGAGAGTCAAAATGAGAAAACAAATCCAGAAAATCACCTTGTCTGATTTGGCAAGATTATTTTTGGAAAATAAGTATTTGGTAATTAACAAAAGTTCATCTTGATATTTTGTTATATGGCCTGTTCAGAATGTCGGCCCATTCCTCCATGCAGATCTCCTCTAGAGCAGAGATGTTTTGGACCTTGTCATTGGGCAACACGGACTTTCAACTCCCTTCCAAAGTTTTCTATGGGGTTGAGATCTGGAGACTGGCCAGGCCACTCCAGGACCTTCATATGCTTCTTACGAAGCCACTCCTTCATTGCCCTGATGGTGTGCTTGGGATCATTATCATGCTGAAAGACCCATGCACGTTTCATCTTCAATGCCCTTGCGGATGGAAGGAGGATTGCACTCAAAACCTCACGATACATGGCCCCATTAATTCTTTCATGTAAACGGATCAGTTGTCCTGGTCCCTTTTCAGAGAAACAGCCCCAAAGCATGATGTTTTTACCCGCATGCTTCACAGTAGGTATGGTGTTCTTTGGATGCAATTCAGCATTCTGTGTCCTCCAAACACGACGAGCTTTGTTTCTACTAAATAGTTAGACTTTGGTTTCATCAGACCATATGGTATTCTCTCATCACTCTTCTGGATCATCCAAATGCTCTCTAGCAAACTTCAGATGGGCCCGGACATGTATTGGCTTAAGCAGGGGGACACATCTAGCACTGCAGGATCTGAGTCCATGGCAGTGTAGTGTGTGCAGGTCATTCACTAGGTCCCCCCATGTGGTTCTGGGATTTTTGTTCACCGTTCTTGTAATCATTTTGACCCCACGGGGTGAGATCTTGCGCGGAGCCCAAGATTGAGAGAGATTATTAGTAGTGTTATATGTCTTCCATTTTCTTATTATTGCTCCCACAGTTGATTTCATCACACCAAGCTGCTTGCCTATTGCAGATTCAGACTTCCCAGCCTGGTGCAGGGCTACAATTTTGTTTCTAGTGTCCTTGGACAGCTCTTTAGTCTTCACCATAGTGCAGTTTGGAGTCAGACTGTTTGAGGGTGTGCACAGGTGTCTTTTATACTGATAACAAGTTCAAACAGGTGCCATTACTACAGGTAATGAGTGGAGGACAGAGCAGGCTCTTAAAGAAGAAGTTACAGGTCTGTGAGAGCCAGAAATCTGCATGTTTTTAGTTAAATACTTATTTTCCACCATATTTTGCAAAATAAATCTTGCCAAATCAGACAAGGTGATTTTCTGGATTTGTTTTCTCATTTTGACTCTCATAGTTGTGGTCTGCCTATGATGTCAATTTCAGGTCACTCTCATCTTTTTAAGTGGGAGAACATGCACAATTGGTCACTGACAAAATACTTTTTTTCCCCACTGTATGCTTTGATCTAAACCATTGGATTGTAACTCAGTCAGGATGTTTAGGGTCATGGTCCTGCTGTAAGGTTAACCTATGCCCCAGTCTCATGTCTTTTGCAGCCTCTATCAGGTTTTCCTCCAGGATTGTCTCTTATTTAGCTCCATCCATCTTCCCATCAACTATGACCAGCTTCCCTGACCCTGCTGAAGAAAATCCTTCTCACAGCATGATGCTGCCACCACGCTTGACAGTGGGAATGGTGTTTTCAGGGGGATGTGCAGTGTTAGTTTTCCACCACACAAAGCGTTTTGTATTTAGCCCAAAAAAATTTACTTTGGTCTCATCTGACCACAGCACCTTCTTCCATATGATAGCTGTGTCTCCTGCATAGCTTTGCTTCAAAAAATGTTTTTCTTCTTTTCAGTCTTCCATAAAACCCAGATTTGTGGAGTATACAACTGTTATGCTAGGGTGGCAAGAGACAAGAGTGGACCCACTGGACTAATACCGAACCTCCCTCGAGCGAGCAAACCAGATAGACCAACCCCTATACAGGGATAGTTAGGGAGCAAGCTCGAAGGTAACTAGTACTATGGAAGCCAGGACCAGGGATCGGCTCCAGAGGAGTAGATAGGGAGCTGCAAGAGAGAACACAGGGAAACGTGGGGAAGAACCACGGAAACAGTAGCAGTAGGATAGTGAGCTCCTAGGATGAGGAGATAAGGGACACAGGGCAGGAAGGCAGGGAACCAGGACTAGATGGAGAAAGAGAAGAGATGGACTTGGGTGCAGAGCCAAACACAGAGGAACCCAGAGTTTAACTCAACAATCAGGCGCCTACACAGAGGAAGGGCAGCCTGAAATACCAAGTGGCTGCCTCCTATTGGCCCAGCAATGCTGTCGGGTCAGGTCGCAGCCAGGAGTGAAGTGGAGGAGTGTGCGCATGCCCGGTCCCTAAGGAGAAGATGGGAGGAGACCGAGCGCGTGACAGACAGCAGAGGGGAGGCACACCGAAACACACGAAGAGACTCGTGCCGGGACCTGGACCAAGAAGGAGCAGGGAGTGATGCAGGAGCGCCGACCGAAGAGGAGGGAGAAGCGGTGACCGCGGCGCCGACGGAGGTAAGTATAGGTGTAACAAGAACTTATAGTCGTCCTGTGGACAGATTCTCCCACCTGAGCTGTGCATCTCTGAAGCTCCTCTAGAGTGAACATGGGCCTCTACACTGCTTCTCTTATTAGTTCTCTTCTTGCTTGAGATGTCCGTTTAAGTGGACGGCCATGTCTTGGTAGGTTTGAAGTTGTGCCATACTCCTTACATTTTTGGATGATGGATTGAGCAGCCCTCTGTGAAATGTTCAGAGCTTGGGCTAATTTATCATAAGTTAATATTACTGTACTCTTGTCCACAACTTTATCCCTGACCTGTCTGGTGTGTTCCTGGGTTTTCATGATCCTGTTTGATCCCTAATGCTCTAAAACAAGCCTCTGAGATTTTTTGCAGCATAAACAGCAAGACGCGAGAGCGCCGCAAGACATTTCCTCATATCAAGGTCCCCTACAACCCTGACAGCCATTTATGATAGTATCTGTGAACTCTCTCAGGGACCCTTTTTCTTTATTCTTGCCTTTCATACATCCTATACCTGAAATCAAGCGACCCCATGAACAAGACCCAGGAGGGTTGAAACGTTGGGTGTTTCAGTCAAGCTGTACTACTTAGAATTAACATTATTTTTGGATTTTTATTTGTGTAATAAACTATCACCATTTTTGCAAGTAATCTATCAGCGTGTGCGGTGAATCATGACTCTTTTTGTGGAAGACAGACGCCCATGGGCTGCAAGTGCCAAATCTGCGCTCTCAGCAGAGGATCGGATGTAGTAAACGACCTGGAGGCACGATCAGCCATTTAATCTTAAAACCACTTGTGCTTGTTTTGGTCTCACCATTCGTCCAACTGTACTTACGCCTATGAAATTACCCAGAACGTCCTGCCGTGCACAAAGGAGGGTGTTTTATTTGGGCGCATAACAGGCACAGTACAACCACGTCTCCTATCTCCCTGCCGTAGCAACACGGCCACGTCCCTTATTTGATGCTTACCTCATTCTTTGCACCCCAAAAAAGTGCAGAGTATTAGTCTGTGTGCACATGTTCCGGATTTTCACGTTTTTTTCGCTATAAAAACACGATAAAAGAGTGAAAAAAAATTCCTGCTGTGTTTTTTTCCGGAGCAGAAACGCAGCATGTTCATTAATTTTGCAGAATCGCGGGGATTCTGCACACATAGGAATGCATTGATCCACTTACTTCCCGCATGGGGCTGTGCCCACCATGCGGGAAGTAAGTGGATCATGTGAGGATGGTACCCAGGATGGAGGAGAGGAGACTCTCCTCCATGGACTGGGCACTATATCCCTGTTAAAAAAGAATTAAAATAAAAAATAGTGATATACTCACCTTCCGATGGCCCCCGGAGTCCTCCCGCCTCTCAACGGTGCAGGCGGCGCCTTCCGTTCCCAGGGATGCTGTGTGAGAAGGACCTGGGATAATGTTGCGGTCACGTAACCGCGACTTCATCCCAGGTCCTTCGCACAAAGCATTCCTGGGAATGGAAGGCGCCTCCTGCACCGCTAAGATTGGGGGGCCGTCGGAAGGTGAGAATAACCATTTTGTAATTTTTTTTTAACATTTTAAACATTAGATCTTTTTATTATTGATGCTGCATAGGCATCATCAATAGTAAAAAGTTGGTCACACTTGTCAAACACTATGTTTGACAATTGTGACCAACCTGTCAATCAGTTTTCCAAGCGATGCTACAGATCGCTTGGAAAACGCTAGCATTCTGCAAGCTAATTACGCTTGCAAAACGCTAGTGTTTAGCGGGAAAACGCATGACAATTCCGCATGCGTTATACCCGCGGCAGGAAGTTCCGGAATTGCTGCTGAAATTTCCGTGGCAATTCCGGACGTATGCACATACAGTAGCCTAACACTGCCTGAATACAGAGAGTGTGGCCAGCAGATATTAGAGTGCCTGTATGCAGAGTGCCATCACAGAGCCTGTTTTCAGAGTATCTACGCCCCCCCAAAAAAAAAACCCAAACCCTCAAAAACAGAGTTGGCTACTCCTCCTCCACTTCTTTCAATTACCCCACCATGTCCATCTCCATGTCCACCTCCTCCTCCACTTGGACCTCCACCTTCTGGTTTAAGATTATTCTTTTTTTATGTTATTTGAAGTAATTTTCCTATCCATATTTGTTTGCAGGGCAGTTGTCCTGCTCTTACCTCCACTTTGATTCCTTTTGAAGTCACTTAGCTCAAACTACGACCATTTTACAGACATTTTACAGCACTAAAGTTCGGGTTTGGGGTCAAGTTTGGGACAAGCCTTGATGCCCGAAATAAACTTTGGAATACAGTTTGATGTGATGAGTCCATTCGTCCCTAGTTATATTGAGAATAAATTACACACAGGAGGACTCAATTTACTAATGATGTGACTTCCGAAGGCAATGGGTCATTCTGGATTTTATTTAGGAGTATCAGACTTCAGGAACAACTGGGAGCGGAATACAAATGCACCTCAGAATTTTCAGATTTTAATTTTTCAAATAATTAGAAAACCAGGTATCATTTCCGTTACTCTTCACAAATGCTTGATACTTTGTGTTGGTATATCACATAAAATCCCAATAAAAAACATTTAAGTTTGTGGGTGTAAAGTGAAAGAATGTGGAAAAGTTTATGGGGTATGAATACTTTTTTCAGCACAACCTTGACCTGCAGCAGGTTGCTAATTTGTCGTCATTGATGGTCAATTTTCAAGGACATTCCTGCAAGTGCCGACTGAACACCAGATGTCCAAGATTTCCAGAGCATAAGGTGTCAGGATAAAGGAATTGTACTATATTTATACAGTGGCATGTCAAAGTTTTGGCACCCCTGGTCAAAATTACTGTTATTGTGAACAGTAAGATAAAATGATCTCTGAAAGGACTAAAGTTACAGATGACACATTTCCTTTGTATTTTAGGCACAAAAAAAATATATGTATATTATTTTTTACATTTTAAAAATTACATAAAGTAAAATGAAGACACAAAAGAGAATAGTAAAACCAAAAACACTCAGTTTGAAAAAATGTTGCAGTAATCCGCAAGTGCTAGTAAAAGATGTAAAAAACAGGGTATTTGGTTGATACGTTTTTTGCAAAAAATGTATACTAAGCTGCTCTACCAATCTTCACGGTATACCCTTATCAGAGCAGTCCTAACTAATGTATGCAATCCCTATCTGATGTATTTAAAAACCTGATCATCTGTATATAACCTGTGTGAACAGGGTTCAGAGAGGAAAAATCCATGTGTGCATACAGGGTAGAACAGCTTTTGTGCAGATAGCCCAAGAGGAGTGGTGGAACTCCCCAGTCTTGTAGACACAAGAGAACAATTATGGAAACAGGAACACATGGGCTACTTGCACAGTGAACAAGTCTGTATGATCATGTTCACACACCACCAAGAAACCTGAAGACACAAAAGAGAATACTAAGATTGGTAGAGCAGCTTAGTATACATTTTTTGCAAAAAACGTATCAACCAAATACCCTGTTTTTTACATCTTTTACTAGCACTTGCGGATTACTGCAACATTTTTTCAAACTGAGTGTTTTTGGTTTTACTATTCTCTTTTGTGTCTTCAGGTTTCTTGGTGGTGTGTGAACATGATCATACAGACTTGTTCACTGTGCAAGTAGCCCATGTGTTCCTGTTTCCATAATTGTTCTCTTGTGTCTACAAGACTGGGGAGTTCCACCACTCCTCTTGGGCTATCTGCACAAAAGCTGTTCTACCCTGTATGCACACATGGATTTTTCCTCTCTGAACCCTGTTCACACAGGTTATATACAGATGATCAGGTTTTTAAATACATCAGATAGGGATTGCATACATTAGTTAGGACTGCTCTGATAAGGGTATACCGTGAAGATTGGTAGAGCAGCTTAGTATACATTTTTTGCAAAAAACGTATCAACCAAATACCCTGTTTTTCACATCTTTTACTAGCACTTGCGGATTACTGCAACATTTTTTCAAACTGAGTGTTTTTGGTTTTACTATTCTCTTTTGTGTCTTCAGGTTTCTTGGTGGTGTGTGAACATGATCATACAGACTTGTTCACTGTGCAAGTAGCCCATGTGTTCCTGTTTCCATAATTGTTCTCTTGTGTCTACAAGACTGGGGAGTTCCACCACTCCTCTTGGGCTATCTGCACAAAAGCTGTTCTACCCTGTATGCACACATGGATTTTTCCTCTCTGAACCCTGTTCAAACAGGTTATATACAGATGATCAGGTTTTTAAATACATCAGATAGGGATTGCATACATTAGTTAGGACTGCTCTGATAAGGGTATACCGTGAAGATTGGTAGAGCAGCTTAGTATACATTTTTTGCAAAAAACGTATCAACCAAATACCCTGTTTTTTACATCTTTTACTAGCACTTGCGGATTACTGCAACATTTTTTCAAACTGAGTGTTTTTGGTTTTACTATTCTCTTTTGTGTCTTCAGGTTTCTTGGTGGTGTGTGAACATGATCATACAGACTTGTTCACTGTGCAAGTAGCCCATATGTTCCTGTTTCCATAATTGTTCTCTTGTGTCTACAAGACTGGGGAGTTCCACCACTCCTCTTGGGCTATCTGCACAAAAGCTGTTCTACCCTGTATGCACACATGGATTTTTCCTCTCTGAACCCTGTTCACACAGGTTATATACAGATGATCAGGTTTTTAAATACATCAGATAGGGATTGCATACATTAGTTAGGACTGCTCTGATAAGGGTATACCGTGAAGATTGGTAGAGCAGCTTAGTATACATTTTTTGCCAAAAACCTATCAACCAAATACCCTGTTTTTTACATCTTTTACTAGCACTTGCGGATTACTGCAACATTTTTTCAAACTGAGTGTTTTTGGTTTTACTATTCTCTTTTGTGTCTTCAGGTTTCTTGGTGGTGTGTGAACATGATCATACAGACTTGTTCACTGTGCAAGTAGCCCATGTGTTCCTGTTTCCATAATTGTTCTCTTGTGTCTACAAGACTGGGGAGTTCCACCACTCCTCTTGGGCTATCTGCACAAAAGCTGTTCTACCCTGTATGCACACATGGATTTTTCCTCTCTGAACCCTGTTCACACAGGTTATATACAGATGATCAGGTTTTTAAATACATCAGATAGGGATTGCATACATTAGTTAGGACTGCTCTGATAAGGGTATACCGTGAAGATTGGTAGAGCAGCTTAGTATACATTTTTTGCCAAAAACCTATCAACCAAATACCCTGATTTTTACATCTTTTACTAGCACTTGCGGATTACTGCAACATTTTTTCAAACTGAGTGTTTTTGGTTTTACTATTCTCTTTTGTGTCTTCAGGTTTCTTGGTGGTGTGTGAACATGATCATACAGACTTGTTCACTGTGCAAGTAGCCCATGTGTTCCTGTTTCCATAATTGTTCTCTTGTGTCTACAAGACTGGGGAGTTCCACCACTCCTCTTGGGCTATCTGCACAAAAGCTGTTCTACCCTGTATGCACACATGGATTTTTCCTCTCTGAACCCTGTTCACACAGGTTATATACAGATGATCAGGTTTTTAAATACATCAGATAGGGATTGCATACATTAGTTAGGACTGCTCTGATAAGGGTATACCGTGAAGATTGGTAGAGCAGCTTAGTATACATTTTTTGCAAAAAACGTGTCAACCAAATACCCTGTTTTTTACATCTTTTACTAGCACTTGCGGATTACTGCAACATTTTTTCAAACTGAGTGTTTTTGGTTTTACTATTCTCTTTTGTGTCTTCAGGTTTCTTGGTGGTGTGTGAACATGATCATACAGACTTGTTCACTGTGCAAGTAGCCCATGTGTTCCTGTTTCCATAATTGTTCTCTTGTGTCTACAAGACTGGGGAGTTCCACCACTCCTCTTGGGCTATCTGCACAAAAGCTGTTCTACCCTGTATGCACACATGGATTTTTCCTCTCTGAACCCTGTTCACACAGGTTATATACAGATGATCAGGTTTTTAAATACATCAGATAGGGATTGCATACATTAGTTAGGACTGCTCTGATAAGGGTATACCGTGAAGATTGGTAGAGCAGCTTAGTATACATTTTTTGCAAAAAACGTATCAACCAAATACCCTGTTTTTTACATCTTTTACTAGCACTTGCGGATTACTGCAACATTTTTTCAAACTGAGTGTTTTTGGTTTTACTATTCTCTTTTGTGTCTTCAGGTTTCTTGGTGGTGTGTGAACATGATCATACAGACTTGTTCACTGTGCAAGTAGCCCATATGTTCCTGTTTATATAATTGTTCTCTTGTGTCTACAAGACTGGGGAGTTCCACCACTCCTCTTGGGCTATCTGCACAAAAGCTGTTCTACCCTGTATGCACACATGGATTTTTCCTCTCTGAACCCTGTTCACACAGGTTATATACAGATGATCAGGTTTTTAAATACATCAGATAGGGATTGCATACATTAGTTAGGACTGCTCTGATAAGGGTATACCGTGAAGATTGGTAGAGCAGCTTAGTATACATTTTTTGCCAAAAACCTATCAACCAAATACCCTGTTTTTTACATCTTTTACTAGCACTTGCGGATTACTGCAACATTTTTTCAAACTGAGTGTTTTTGGTTTTACTATTCTCTTTTGTGTCTTCAGGTTTCTTGGTGGTGTGTGAACATGATCATACAGACTTGTTCACTGTGCAAGTAGCCCATGTGTTCCTGTTTCCATAATTGTTCTCTTGTGTCTACAAGACTGGGGAGTTCCACCACTCCTCTTGGGCTATCTGCACAAAAGCTGTTCTACCCTGTATGCACACATGGATTTTTCCTCTCTGAACCCTGTTCACACAGGTTATATACAGATGATCAGGTTTTTAAATACATCAGATAGGGATTGCATACATTAGTTAGGACTGCTCTGATAAGGGTATACCGTGAAGATTGGTAGAGCAGCTTAGTATACATTTTTTGCCAAAAACCTATCAACCAAATACCCTGTTTTTTACATCTTTTACTAGCACTTGCGGATTACTGCAACATTTTTTCAAACTGAGTGTTTTTGGTTTTACTATTCTCTTTTGTGTCTTCAGGTTTCTTGGTGGTGTGTGAACATGATCATACAGACTTGTTCACTGTGCAAGTAGCCCATGTGTTCCTGTTTCCATAATTGTTCTCTTGTGTCTACAAGACTGGGGAGTTCCACCACTCCTCTTGGGCTATCTGCACAAAAGCTGTTCTACCCTGTATGCACGCATGGATTTTTCCTCTCTGAACCCTGTTCACACAGGTTATATACAGATGATCAGGTTTTTAAATACATCAGATAGGGATTGCATACATTAGTTAGGACTGCTCTGATAAGGGTATACCGTGAAGATTGGTAGAGCAGCTTAGTATACATTTTTTGCAAAAAACGTATCAACCAAATACCCTGTTTTTTACATCTTTTACTAGCACTTGCGGATTACTGCAACATTTTTTCAAACTGAGTGTTTTTGGTTTTACTATTCTCTTTTGTGTCTTCAGGTTTCTTGGTGGTGTGTGAACATGATCATACAGACTTGTTCACTGTGCAAGTAGCCCATGTGTTCCTGTTTCCATAATTGTTCTCTTGTGTCTACAAGACTGGGGAGTTCCACCACTCCTCTTGGGCTATCTGCACAAAAGCTGTTCTACCCTGTATGCACACATGGATTTTTCCTCTCTGAACCCTGTTCACACAGGTTATATACAGATGATCAGGTTTTTAAATACATCAGATAGGGATTGCATACATTAGTTAGGACTGCTCTGATAAGGGTATACCGTGAAGATTGGTAGAGCAGCTTAGTATACATTTTTTGCAAAAAACGTATCAACCAAATACCCTGTTTTTTACATCTTTTACTAGCACTTGCGGATTACTGCAACATTTTTTCAAACTGAGTGTTTTTGGTTTTACTATTCTCTTTTGTGTCTTCAGGTTTCTTGGTGGTGTGTGAACATGATCATACAGACTTGTTCACTGTGCAAGTAGCCCATGTGTTCCTGTTTCCATAATTGTTCTCTTGTGTCTACAAGACTGGGGAGTTCCACCACTCCTCTTGGGCTATCTGCACAAAAGCTGTTCTACCCTGTATGCACACATGGATTTTTCCTCTCTGAACCCTGTTCACACAGGTTATATACAGATGATCAGGTTTTTAAATACATCAGATAGGGATTGCATACATTAGTTAGGACTGCTCTGATAAGGGTATACCGTGAAGATTGGTAGAGCAGCTTAGTATACATTTTTTGCAAAAAACGTATCAACCAAATACCCTGTTTTTTACATCTTTTACTAGCACTTGCGGATTACTGCAACATTTTTTCAAACTGAGTGTTTTTGGTTTTACTATTCTCTTTTGTGTCTTCAGGTTTCTTGGTGGTGTGTGAACATGATCATACAGACTTGTTCACTGTGCAAGTAGCCCATGTGTTCCTGTTTCCATAATTGTTCTCTTGTGTCTACAAGACTGGGGAGTTCCACCACTCCTCTTGGGCTATCTGCACAAAAGCTGTTCTACCCTGTATGCACACATGGATTTTTCCTCTCTGAACCCTGTTCACACAGGTTATATACAGATGATCAGGTTTTTAAATACATCAGATAGGGATTGCATACATTAGTTAGGACTGCTCTGATAAGGGTATACCGTGAAGATTGGTAGAGCAGCTTAGTATACATTTTTTGCCAAAAACCTATCAACCAAATACCCTGATTTTTACATCTTTTACTAGCACTTGCGGATTACTGCAACATTTTTTCAAACTGAGTGTTTTTGGTTTTACTATTCTCTTTTGTGTCTTCAGGTTTCTTGGTGGTGTGTGAACATGATCATACAGACTTGTTCACTGTGCAAGTAGCCCATGTGTTCCTGTTTCCATAATTGTTCTCTTGTGTCTACAAGACTGGGGAGTTCCACCACTCCTCTTGGGCTATCTGCACAAAAGCTGTTCTACCCTGTATGCACACATGGATTTTTCCTCTCTGAACCCTGTTCACACAGGTTATATACAGATGATCAGGTTTTTAAATACATCAGATAGGGATTGCATACATTAGTTAGGACTGCTCTGATAAGGGTATACCGTGAAGATTGGTAGAGCAGCTTAGTATACATTTTTTGCAAAAAACGTGTCAACCAAATACCCTGTTTTTTACATCTTTTACTAGCACTTGCGGATTACTGCAACATTTTTTCAAACTGAGTGTTTTTGGTTTTACTATTCTCTTTTGTGTCTTCAGGTTTCTTGGTGGTGTGTGAACATGATCATACAGACTTGTTCACTGTGCAAGTAGCCCATGTGTTCCTGTTTCCATAATTGTTCTCTTGTGTCTACAAGACTGGGGAGTTCCACCACTCCTCTTGGGCTATCTGCACAAAAGCTGTTCTACCCTGTATGCACACATGGATTTTTCCTCTCTGAACCCTGTTCACACAGGTTATATACAGATGATCAGGTTTTTAAATACATCAGATAGGGATTGCATACATTAGTTAGGACTGCTCTGATAAGGGTATACCGTGAAGATTGGTAGAGCAGCTTAGTATACATTTTTTGCCAAAAACCTATCAACCAAATACCCTGTTTTTTACATCTTTTACTAGCACTTGCGGATTACTGCAACATTTTTTCAAACTGAGTGTTTTTGGTTTTACTATTCTCTTTTGTGTCTTCAGGTTTCTTGGTGGTGTGTGAACATGATCATACAGACTTGTTCACTGTGCAAGTAGCCCATATGTTCCTGTTTATATAATTGTTCTCTTGTGTCTACAAGACTGGGGAGTTCCACCACTCCTCTTGGGCTATCTGCACAAAAGCTGTTCTACCCTGTATGCACACATGGATTTTTCCTCTCTGAACCCTGTTCACACAGGTTATATACAGATGATCAGGTTTTTAAATACATCAGATAGGGATTGCATACATTAGTTAGGACTGCTCTGATAAGGGTATACCGTGAAGATTGGTAGAGCAGCTTAGTATACATTTTTTGCCAAAAACCTATCAACCAAATACCCTGATTTTTACATCTTTTACTAGCACTTGCGGATTACTGCAACATTTTTTCAAACTGAGTGTTTTTGGTTTTACTATTCTCTTTTGTGTCTTCAGGTTTCTTGGTGGTGTGTGAACATGATCATACAGACTTGTTCACTGTGCAAGTAGCCCATGTGTTCCTGTTTCCATAATTGTTCTCTTGTGTCTACAAGACTGGGGAGTTCCACCACTCCTCTTGGGCTATCTGCACAAAAGCTGTTCTACCCTGTATGCACACATGGATTTTTCCTCTCTGAACCCTGTTCACACAGGTTATATACAGATGATCAGGTTTTTAAATACATCAGATAGGGATTGCATACATTAGTTAGGACTGCTCTGATAAGGGTATACCGTGAAGATTGGTAGAGCAGCTTAGTATACATTTTTTGCCAAAAACCTATCAACCAAATACCCTGTTTTTTACATCTTTTACTAGCACTTGCGGATTACTGCAACATTTTTTCAAACTGAGTGTTTTTGGTTTTACTATTCTCTTTTGTGTCTTCAGGTTTCTTGGTGGTGTGTGAACATGATCATACAGACTTGTTCACTGTGCAAGTAGCCCATGTGTTCCTGTTTCCATAATTGTTCTCTTGTGTCTACAAGACTGGGGAGTTCCACCACTCCTCTTGGGCTATCTGCACAAAAGCTGTTCTACCCTGTATGCACGCATGGATTTTTCCTCTCTGAACCCTGTTCACACAGGTTATATACAGATGATCAGGTTTTTAAATACATCAGATAGGGATTGCATACATTAGTTAGGACTGCTCTGATAAGGGTATACCGTGAAGATTGGTAGAGCAGCTTAGTATACATTTTTTGCAAAAAACGTATCAACCAAATACCCTGTTTTTTACATCTTTTACTAGCACTTGCGGATTACTGCAACATTTTTTCAAACTGAGTGTTTTTGGTTTTACTATTCTCTTTTGTGTCTTCAGGTTTCTTGGTGGTGTGTGAACATGATCATACAGACTTGTTCACTGTGCAAGTAGCCCATGTGTTCCTGTTTCCATAATTGTTCTCTTGTGTCTACAAGACTGGGGAGTTCCACCACTCCTCTTGGGCTATCTGCACAAAAGCTGTTCTACCCTGTATGCACACATGGATTTTTCCTCTCTGAACCCTGTTCACACAGGTTATATACAGATGATCAGGTTTTTAAATACATCAGATAGGGATTGCATACATTAGTTAGGACTGCTCTGATAAGGGTATACCGTGAAGATTGGTAGAGCAGCTTAGTATACATTTTTTGCAAAAAACGTATCAACCAAATACCCTGTTTTTTACATCTTTTACTAGCACTTGCGGATTACTGCAACATTTTTTCAAACTGAGTGTTTTTGGTTTTACTATTCTCTTTTGTGTCTTCAGGTTTCTTGGTGGTGTGTGAACATGATCATACAGACTTGTTCACTGTGCAAGTAGCCCATGTGTTCCTGTTTCCATAATTGTTCTCTTGTGTCTACAAGACTGGGGAGTTCCACCACTCCTCTTGGGCTATCTGCACAAAAGCTGTTCTACCCTGTATGCACACATGGATTTTTCCTCTCTGAACCCTGTTCACACAGGTTATATACAGATGATCAGGTTTTTAAATACATCAGATAGGGATTGCATACATTAGTTAGGACTGCTCTGATAAGGGTATACCGTGAAGATTGGTAGAGCAGCTTAGTATACATTTTTTGCAAAAAACGTATCAACCAAATACCCTGTTTTTTACATCTTTTACTAGCACTTGCGGATTACTGCAACATTTTTTCAAACTGAGTGTTTTTGGTTTTACTATTCTCTTTTGTGTCTTCAGGTTTCTTGGTGGTGTGTGAACATGATCATACAGACTTGTTCACTGTGCAAGTAGCCCATGTGTTCCTGTTTCCATAATTGTTCTCTTGTGTCTACAAGACTGGGGAGTTCCACCACTCCTCTTGGGCTATCTGCACAAAAGCTGTTCTACCCTATATGCACACATGGATTTTTCCTCTCTGAACCCTGTTCACACAGGTTATATACAGATGATCAGGTTTTTAAATACATCAGATAGGGATTGCATACATTAGTTAGGACTGCTCTGATAAGGGTATACCGTGAAGATTGGTAGAGCAGCTTAGTATACATTTTTTGCAAAAAACGTATCAACCAAATACCCTGTTTTTTACATCTTTTACTAGCACTTGCGGATTACTGCAACATTTTTTCAAACTGAGTGTTTTTGGTTTTACTATTCTCTTTTGTGTCTTCAGGTTTCTTGGTGGTGTGTGAACATGATCATACAGACTTGTTCACTGTGCAAGTAGCCCATGTGTTCCTGTTTCCATAATTGTTCTCTTGTGTCTACAAGACTGGGGAGTTCCACCACTCCTCTTGGGCTATCTGCACAAAAGCTGTTCTACCCTGTATGCACACATGGATTTTTCCTCTCTGAACCCTGTTCACACAGGTTATATACAGATGATCAGGTTTTTAAATACATCAGATAGGGATTGCATACATTAGTTAGGACTGCTCTGATAAGGGTATACCGTGAAGATTGGTAGAGCAGCTTAGTATACATTTTTTGCCAAAAACCTATCAACCAAATACCCTGTTTTTTACATTTTTTACTAGCACTTGCGGATTACTGCAACATTTTTTCAAACTGAGTGTTTTTGGTTTTACTATTCTCTTTTGTGTCTTCAGGTTTCTTGGTGGTGTGTGAACATGATCATACAGACTTGTTCACTGTGCAAGTAGCCCATGTGTTCCTGTTTCCATAATTGTTCTCTTGTGTCTACAAGACTGGGGAGTTCCACCACTCCTCTTGGGCTATCTGCACAAAAGCTGTTCTACCCTGTATGCACACATGGATTTTTCCTCTCTGAACCCTGTTCACACAGGTTATATACAGATGATCAGGTTTTTAAATACATCAGATAGGGATTGCATACATTAGTTAGGACTGCTCTGATAAGGGTATACCGTGAAGATTGGTAGAGCAGCTTAGTATACATTTTTTGCAAAAAACGTATCAACCAAATACCCTGTTTTTTACATCTTTTACTAGCACTTGCGGATTACTGCAACATTTTTTCAAACTGAGTGTTTTTGGTTTTACTATTCTCTTTTGTGTCTTCAGGTTTCTTGGTGGTGTGTGAACATGATCATACAGACTTGTTCACTGTGCAAGTAGCCCATGTGTTCCTGTTTCCATAATTGTTCTCTTGTGTCTACAAGACTGGGGAGTTCCACCACTCCTCTTGGGCTATCTGCACAAAAGCTGTTCTACCCTGTATGCACACATGGATTTTTCCTCTCTGAACCCTGTTCACACAGGTTATATACAGATGATCAGGTTTTTAAATACATCAGATAGGGATTGCATACATTAGTTAGGACTGCTCTGATAAGGGTATACCGTGAAGATTGGTAGAGCAGCTTAGTATACATTTTTTGCAAAAAACGTATCAACCAAATACCCTGTTTTTTACATCTTTTACTAGCACTTGCCGATTACTGCAACATTTTTTCAAACTGAGTGTTTTTGGTTTTACTATTCTCTTTTGTGTCTTCAGGTTTCTTGGTGGTGTGTGAACATGATCATACAGACTTGTTCACTGTGCAAGTAGCCCATGTGTTCCTGTTTCCATAATTGTTCTCTTGTGTCTACAAGACTGGGGAGTTCCACCACTCCTCTTGGGCTATCTGCACAAAAGCTGTTCTACCCTGTATGCACACATGGATTTTTCCTCTCTGAACCCTGTTCACACAGGTTATATACAGATGATCAGGTTTTTAAAAACATCAGATAGGGATTGCATACATTAGTTAGGACTGCTCTGATAAGGGTATACCGTGAAGATTGGTAGAGCAGCTTAGTATACATTTTTTGCAAAAAACGTATCAACCAAATACCCTGTTTTTTACATCTTTTACTAGCACTTGCGGATTACTGCAACATTTTTTCAAACTGAGTGTTTTTGGTTTTACTATTCTCTTTTGTGTCTTCAGGTTTCTTGGTGGTGTGTGAACATGATCATACAGACTTGTTCACTGTGCAAGTAGCCCATGTGTTCCTGTTTCCATAATTGTTCTCTTGTGTCTACAAGACTGGGGAGTTCCACCACTCCTCTTGGGCTATCTGCACAAAAGCTGTTCTACCCTGTATGCACACATGGATTTTTCCTCTCTGAACCCTGTTCACACAGGTTATATACAGATGATCAGGTTTTTAAATACATCAGATAGGGATTGCATACATTAGTTAGGACTGCTCTGATAAGGGTATACCGTGAAGATTGGTAGAGCAGCTTAGTATACATTTTTTGCAAAAAACGTATCAACCAAATACCCTGTTTTTTACATCTTTTACTAGCACTTGCGGATTACTGCAACATTTTTTCAAACTGAGTGTTTTTGGTTTTACTATTCTCTTTTGTGTCTTCAGGTTTCTTGGTGGTGTGTGAACATGATCATACAGACTTGTTCACTGTGCAAGTAGCCCATGTGTTCCTGTTTCCATAATTGTTCTCTTGTGTCTACAAGACTGGGGAGTTCCACCACTCCTCTTGGGCTATCTGCACAAAAGCTGTTCTACCCTGTATGCACACATGGATTTTTCCTCTCTGAACCCTGTTCACACAGGTTATATACAGATGATCAGGTTTTTAAATACATCAGATAGGGATTGCATACATTAGTTAGGACTGCTCTGATAAGGGTATACCGTGAAGATTGGTAGAGCAGCTTAGTATACATTTTTTGCCAAAAACCTATCAACCAAATACCCTGTTTTTTACATCTTTTACTAGCACTTGCGGATTACTGCAACATTTTTTCAAACTGAGTGTTTTTGGTTTTACTATTCTCTTTTGTGTCTTCAGGTTTCTTGGTGGTGTGTGAACATGATCATACAGACTTGTTCACTGTGCAAGTAGCCCATGTGTTCCTGTTTCCATAATTGTTCTCTTGTGTCTACAAGACTGGGGAGTTCCACCACTCCTCTTGGGCTATCTGCACAAAAGCTGTTCTACCCTGTATGCACACATGGATTTTTCCTCTCTGAACCCTGTTCACACAGGTTATATACAGATGATCAGGTTTTTAAATACATCAGATAGGGATTGCATACATTAGTTAGGACTGCTCTGATAAGGGTATACCGTGAAGATTGGTAGAGCAGCTTAGTATACATTTTTTGCAAAAAACGTATCAACCAAATACCCTGTTTTTTACATCTTTTACTAGCACTTGCGGATTACTGCAACATTTTTTCAAACTGAGTGTTTTTGGTTTTACTATTCTCTTTTGTGTCTTCAGGTTTCTTGGTGGTGTGTGAACATGATCATACAGACTTGTTCACTGTGCAAGTAGCCCATGTGTTCCTGTTTCCATAATTGTTCTCTTGTGTCTACAAGACTGGGGAGTTCCACCACTCCTCTTGGGCTATCTGCACAAAAGCTGTTCTACCCTGTATGCACACATGGATTTTTCCTCTCTGAACCCTGTTCACACAGGTTATATACAGATGATCAGGTTTTTAAATACATCAGATAGGGATTGCACACATTAGTTAGGACTGCTCTGATAAGGGTATACCGTGAAGATTGGTAGAGCAGCTTAGTATACATTTTTTGCAAAAAACGTATCAACCAAATACCCTGTTTTTTACATCTTTTACTAGCACTTGCGGATTACTGCAACATTTTTTCAAACTGAGTGTTTTTGGTTTTACTATTCTCTTTTGTGTCTTCAGGTTTCTTGGTGGTGTGTGAACATGATCATACAGACTTTTTCACTGTGCAAGTAGCCCATGTGTTCCTGTTTCCATAATTGTTCTCTTGTGTCTACAAGACTGGGGAGTTCCACCACTCCTCTTGGGCTATCTGCACAAAAGCTGTTCTACCCTGTATGCACACATGGATTTTCCTCTCTGAACCCTGTTCACACAGGTTATATACAGATGATCAGGTTTTTAAATACATCAGATAGGGATTGCATACATTAGTTAGGACTGCTCTGATAAGGGTATACCGTGAAGATTGGTAGAGCAGCTTAGTATACATTTTTTTGCAAAAACCGTATCAACCAAATACCCTGTTTTTTACATTTTTTACTAGCACTTGCGGATTACTGCAACATTTTTTCAAACTGAGTGTTTTTGGTTTTACTATTCTCTTTTGTGTCTTCAGGTTTCTTGGTGGTGTGTGAACATGATCATACAGACTTGTTCACTGTGCAAGTAGCCCATGTGTTCCTGTTTCCATAATTGTTCTCTTGTGTCTACAAGACTGGGGAGTTCCACCACTCCTCTTGGGCTATCTGCACAAAAGCTGTTCTACCCTGTATGCACACATGGATTTTTCCTCTCTGAACCCTGTTCACACAGGTTATATACAGATGATCAGGTTTTTAAATACATCAGATAGGGATTGCATACATTAGTTAGGACCGCTCTGATAAGGGTATACCGTGAAGATTGGTAGAGCAGCTTAGTATACATTTTTTGCAAAAAACCTATCAACCAAATACCCTGTTTTTTACATCTTTTACTAGCACTTGCGGATTACTGCAACATTTTTTCAAACTGAGTGTTTTTGGTTTTACTATTCTCTTTTGTGTCTTCAGGTTTCTTGGTGGTGTGTGAACATGATCATACAGACTTGTTCACTGTGCAAGTAGCCCATGTGTTCCTGTTTCCATAATTGTTCTCTTGTGTCTACAAGACTGGGGAGTTCCACCACTCCTCTTGGGCTATCTGCACAAAAGCTGTTCTGCCCTGTATGCACACATGGATTTTTCCTCTCTGAACCCTGTTCACACAGGTTATATACAGATGATAAGGTTTTTAAATACATCAGATAGGGATTGCATACATTAGTTAGGACTGCTCTGATAAGGGTATACCGTGAAGATTGGTAGAGCAGCTTAGTATACATTTTTTGCAAAAAACGTATCAACCAAATACCCTGTTTTTTACATCTTTTACTAGCACTTGCGGATTACTGCAACATTTTTTCAAACTGAGTGTTTTTGGTTTTACTATTCTCTTTTGTGTCTTCAGGTTTCTTGGTGGTGTGTGAACATGATCATACAGACTTGTTCACTGTGCAAGTAGCCCATGTGTTCCTGTTTCCATAATTGTTCTCTTGTGTCTACAAGACTGGGGAGTTCCACCACTCCTCTTGGGCTATCTGCACAAAAGCTGTTCTACCCTGTATGCACACATGGATTTTTCCTCTCTGAACCCTGTTCACACAGGTTATATACAGATGATCAGGTTTTTAAATACATCAGATAGGGATTGCACACATTAGTTAGGACTGCTCTGATAAGGGTATACCGTGAAGATTGGTAGAGCAGCTTAGTATACATTTTTTGCAAAAAACGTATCAACCAAATACCCTGTTTTTTACATCTTTTACTAGCACTTGCGGATTACTGCAACATTTTTTCAAACTGAGTGTTTTTGGTTTTACTATTCTCTTTTGTGTCTTCAGGTTTCTTGGTGGTGTGTGAACATGATCATACAGACTTGTTCACTGTGCAAGTAGCCCATGTGTTCCTGTTTCCATAATTGTTCTCTTGTGTCTACAAGACTGGGGAGTTCCACCACTCCTCTTGGGCTATCTGCACAAAAGCTGTTCTACCCTGTATGCACACATGGATTTTTCCTCTCTGAACCCTGTTCACACAGGTTATATACAGATGATCAGGTTTTTAAATACATCAGATAGGGATTGCATACATTAGTTAGGACTGCTCTGATAAGGGTATACCGTGAAGATTGGTAGAGCAGCTTAGTATACATTTTTTTGCAAAAACCGTATCAACCAAATACCCTGTTTTTTACATTTTTTACTAGCACTTGCGGATTACTGCAACATTTTTTCAAACTGAGTGTTTTTGGTTTTACTATTCTCTTTTGTGTCTTCAGGTTTCTTGGTGGTGTGTGAACATGATCATACAGACTTGTTCACTGTGCAAGTAGCCCATGTGTTCCTGTTTCCATAATTGTTCTCTTGTGTCTACAAGACTGGGGAGTTCCACCACTCCTCTTGGGCTATCTGCACAAAAGCTGTTCTACCCTGTATGCACACATGGATTTTTCCTCTCTGAACCCTGTTCACACAGGTTATATACAGATGATCAGGTTTTTAAATACATCAGATAGGGATTGCATACATTAGTTAGGACCGCTCTGATAAGGGTATACCATGAAGATTGGTAGAGCAGCTTAGTATACATTTTTTGCAAAAAACCTATCAACCAAATACCCTGTTTTTTACATCTTTTACTAGCACTTGCGGATTACTGCAACATTTTTTCAAACTGAGTGTTTTTGGTTTTACTATTCTCTTTTGTGTCTTCAGGTTTCTTGGTGGTGTGTGAACATGATCATACAGACTTGTTCACTGTGCAAGTAGCCCATGTGTTCCTGTTTCCATAATTGTTCTCTTGTGTCTACAAGACTGGGGAGTTCCACCACTCCTCTTGGGCTATCTGCACAAAAGCTGTTCTGCCCTGTATGCACACATGGATTTTTCCTCTCTGAACCCTGTTCACACAGGTTATATACAGATGATCAGGTTTTTAAATACATCAGATAGGGATTGCATACATTAGTTAGGACTGCTCTGATAAGGGTATACCGTGAAGATTGGTAGAGCAGCTTAGTATACATTTTTTGCAAAAAACGTATCAACCAAATACCCTGTTTTTTACATCTTTTACTAGCACTTGCGGATTACTGCAACATTTTTTCAAACTGAGTGTTTTTGGTTTTACTATTCTCTTTTGTGTCTTCAGGTTTCTTGGTGGTGTGTGAACATGATCATACAGACTTGTTCACTGTGCAAGTAGCCCATGTGTTCCTGTTTCCATAATTGTTCTCTTGTGTCTACAAGACTGGGGAGTTCCACCACTCCTCTTGGGCTATCTGCACAAAAGCTGTTCTACCCTGTATGCACACATGGATTTTTCCTCTCTGAACCCTGTTCACACAGGTTATATACAGATGATCAGGTTTTTAAATACATCAGATAGGGATTGCATACATTAGTTAGGACTGCTCTGATAAGGGTATACCGTGAAGATTGGTAGAGCAGCTTAGTATACATTTTTTGCAAAAAACGTATCAACCAAATACCCTGTTTTTTACATCTTTTACTAGCACTTGCGGATTACTGCAACATTTTTTCAAACTGAGTGTTTTTGGTTTTACTATTCTCTTTTGTGTCTTCAGGTTTCTTGGTGGTGTGTGAACATGATCATACAGACTTGTTCACTGTGCAAGTAGCCCATGTGTTCCTGTTTCCATAATTGTTCTCTTGTGTCTACAAGACTGGGGAGTTCCACCACTCCTCTTGGGCTATCTGCACAAAAGCTGTTCTACCCTGTATGCACACATGGATTTTTCCTCTCTGAACCCTGTTCACACAGGTTATATACAGATGATCAGGTTTTTAAATACATCAGATAGGGATTGCACACATTAGTTAGGACTGCTCTGATAAGGGTATACCGTGAAGATTGGTAGAGCAGCTTAGTATACATTTTTTGCAAAAAACGTATCAACCAAATACCCTGTTTTTTACATCTTTTACTAGCACTTGCGGATTACTGCAACATTTTTTCAAACTGAGTGTTTTTGGTTTTACTATTCTCTTTTGTGTCTTCAGGTTTCTTGGTGGTGTGTGAACATGATCATACAGACTTGTTCACTGTGCAAGTAGCCCATGTGTTCCTGTTTCCATAATTGTTCTCTTGTGTCTACAAGACTGGGGAGTTCCACCACTCCTCTTGGGCTATCTGCACAAAAGCTGTTCTACCCTGTATGCACACATGGATTTTCCTCTCTGAACCCTGTTCACACAGGTTATATACAGATGATCAGGTTTTTAAATACATCAGATAGGGATTGCATACATTAGTTAGGACTGCTCTGATAAGGGTATACCGTGAAGATTGGTAGAGCAGCTTAGTATACATTTTTTTGCAAAAACCGTATCAACCAAATACCCTGTTTTTTACATTTTTTACTAGCACTTGCGGATTACTGCAACATTTTTTCAAACTGAGTGTTTTTGGTTTTACTATTCTCTTTTGTGTCTTTAGGTTTCTTGGTGGTGTGTGAACATGATCATACAGACTTGTTCACTGTGCAAGTAGCCCATGTGTTCCTGTTTCCATAATTGTTCTCTTGTGTCTACAAGACTGGGGAGTTCCACCACTCCTCTTGGGCTATCTGCACAAAAGCTGTTCTACCCTGTATGCACACATGGATTTTTCCTCTCTGAACCCTGTTCACACAGGTTATATACAGATGATCAGGTTTTTAAATACATCAGATAGGGATTGCATACATTAGTTAGGACCGCTCTGATAAGGGTATACCGTGAAGATTGGTAGAGCAGCTTAGTATACATTTTTTGCAAAAAACCTATCAACCAAATACCCTGTTTTTTACATCTTTTACTAGCACTTGCGGATTACTGCAACATTTTTTCAAACTGAGTGTTTTTGGTTTTACTATTCTCTTTTGTGTCTTCAGGTTTCTTGGTGGTGTGTGAACATGATCATACAGACTTGTTCACTGTGCAAGTAGCCCATGTGTTCCTGTTTCCATAATTGTTCTCTTGTGTCTACAAGACTGGGGAGTTCCACCACTCCTCTTGGGCTATCTGCACAAAAGCTGTTCTGCCCTGTATGCACACATGGATTTTTCCTCTCTGAACCCTGTTCACACAGGTTATATACAGATGATCAGGTTTTTAAATACATCAGATAGGGATTGCATACATTAGTTAGGACTGCTCTGATAAGGGTATACCGTGAAGATTGGTAGAGCAGCTTAGTATACATTTTTTGCAAAAAACGTATCAACCAAATACCCTGTTTTTTACATCTTTTACTAGCACTTGCGGATTACTGCAACATTTTTTCAAACTGAGTGTTTTTGGTTTTACTATTCTCTTTTGTGTCTTCAGGTTTCTTGGTGGTGTGTGAACATGATCATACAGACTTGTTCACTGTGCAAGTAGCCCATGTGTTCCTGTTTCCATAATTGTTCTCTTGTGTCTACAAGACTGGGGAGTTCCACCACTCCTCTTGGGCTATCTGCACAAAAGCTGTTCTACCCTGTATGCACACATGGATTTTTCCTCTCTGAACCCTGTTCACACAGGTTATATACAGATGATCAGGTTTTTAAATACATCAGATAGGGATTGCACACATTAGTTAGGACTGCTCTGATAAGGGTATACCGTGAAGATTGGTAGAGCAGCTTAGTATACATTTTTTGCAAAAAACGTATCAACCAAATACCCTGTTTTTTACATCTTTTACTAGCACTTGCGGATTACTGCAACATTTTTTCAAACTGAGTGTTTTTGGTTTTACTATTCTCTTTTGTGTCTTCAGGTTTCTTGGTGGTGTGTGAACATGATCATACAGACTTGTTCACTGTGCAAGTAGCCCATGTGTTCCTGTTTCCATAATTGTTCTCTTGTGTCTACAAGACTGGGGAGTTCCACCACTCCTCTTGGGCTATCTGCACAAAAGCTGTTCTACCCTGTATGCACACATGGATTTTTCCTCTCTGAACCCTGTTCACACAGGTTATATACAGATGATCAGGTTTTTAAATACATCAGATAGGGATTGCATACATTAGTTAGGACTGCTCTGATAAGGGTATACCGTGAAGATTGGTAGAGCAGCTTAGTATACATTTTTTTGCAAAAACCGTATCAACCAAATACCCTGTTTTTTACATTTTTTACTAGCACTTGCGGATTACTGCAACATTTTTTCAAACTGAGTGTTTTTGGTTTTACTATTCTCTTTTGTGTCTTCAGGTTTCTTGGTGGTGTGTGAACATGATCATACAGACTTGTTCACTGTGCAAGTAGCCCATGTGTTCCTGTTTCCATAATTGTTCTCTTGTGTCTACAAGACTGGGGAGTTCCACCACTCCTCTTGGGCTATCTGCACAAAAGCTGTTCTACCCTGTATGCACACATGGATTTTTCCTCTCTGAACCCTGTTCACACAGGTTATATACAGATGATCAGGTTTTTAAATACATCAGATAGGGATTGCATACATTAGTTAGGACCGCTCTGATAAGGGTATACCATGAAGATTGGTAGAGCAGCTTAGTATACATTTTTTGCAAAAAACCTATCAACCAAATACCCTGTTTTTTACATCTTTTACTAGCACTTGCGGATTACTGCAACATTTTTTCAAACTGAGTGTTTTTGGTTTTACTATTCTCTTTTGTGTCTTCAGGTTTCTTGGTGGTGTGTGAACATGATCATACAGACTTGTTCACTGTGCAAGTAGCCCATGTGTTCCTGTTTCCATAATTGTTCTCTTGTGTCTACAAGACTGGGGAGTTCCACCACTCCTCTTGGGCTATCTGCACAAAAGCTGTTCTGCCCTGTATGCACACATGGATTTTTCCTCTCTGAACCCTGTTCACACAGGTTATATACAGATGATCAGGTTTTTAAATACATCAGATAGGGATTGCATACATTAGTTAGGACTGCTCTGATAAGGGTATACCGTGAAGATTGGTAGAGCAGCTTAGTATACATTTTTTGCAAAAAACGTATCAACCAAATACCCTGTTTTTTACATCTTTTACTAGCACTTGCGGATTACTGCAACATTTTTTCAAACTGAGTGTTTTTGGTTTTACTATTCTCTTTTGTGTCTTCAGGTTTCTTGGTGGTGTGTGAACATGATCATACAGACTTGTTCACTGTGCAAGTAGCCCATGTGTTCCTGTTTCCATAATTGTTCTCTTGTGTCTACAAGACTGGGGAGTTCCACCACTCCTCTTGGGCTATCTGCACAAAAGCTGTTCTACCCTGTATGCACACATGGATTTTTCCTCTCTGAACCCTGTTCACACAGGTTATATACAGATGATCAGGTTTTTAAATACATCAGATAGGGATTGCATACATTAGTTAGGACTGCTCTGATAAGGGTATACCGTGAAGATTGGTAGAGCAGCTTAGTATACATTTTTTGCAAAAAACGTATCAACCAAATACCCTGTTTTTTACATCTTTTACTAGCACTTGCGGATTACTGCAACATTTTTTCAAACTGAGTGTTTTTGGTTTTACTATTCTCTTTTGTGTCTTCAGGTTTCTTGGTGGTGTGTGAACATGATCATACAGACTTGTTCACTGTGCAAGTAGCCCATGTGTTCCTGTTTCCATAATTGTTCTCTTGTGTCTACAAGACTGGGGAGTTCCACCACTCCTCTTGGGCTATCTGCACAAAAGCTGTTCTGCCCTGTATGCACACATGGATTTTTCCTCTCTGAACCCTGTTCACACAGGTTATATACAGATGATCAGGTTTTTAAATACATCAGATAGGGATTGCATACATTAGTTAGGACTGCTCTGATAAGGGTATACCGTGAAGATTGGTAGAGCAGCTTAGTATACATTTTTTGCAAAAAACGTATCAACCAAATACCCTGTTTTTTACATCTTTTACTAGCACTTGCGGATTACTGCAACATTTTTTCAAACTGAGTGTTTTTGGTTTTACTATTCTCTTTTGTGTCTTCAGGTTTCTTGGTGGTGTGTGAACATGATCATACAGACTTGTTCACTGTGCAAGTAGCCCATGTGTTCCTGTTTCCATAATTGTTCTCTTGTGTCTACAAGACTGGGGAGTTCCACCACTCCTCTTGGGCTATCTGCACAAAAGCTGTTCTACCCTGTATGCACACATGGATTTTTCCTCTCTGAACCCTGTTCACACAGGTTATATACAGATGATCAGGTTTTTAAATACATCAGATAGGGATTGCATACATTAGTTAGGACTGCTCTGATAAGGGTATACCGTGAAGATTGGTAGAGCAGCTTAGTATACATTTTTTGCAAAAAACGTATCAACCAAATACCCTGTTTTTTACATCTTTTACTAGCACTTGCGGATTACTGCAACATTTTTTCAAACTGAGTGTTTTTGGTTTTACTATTCTCTTTTGTGTCTTCAGGTTTCTTGGTGGTGTGTGAACATGATCATACAGACTTGTTCACTGTGCAAGTAGCCCATGTGTTCCTGTTTCCATAATTGTTCTCTTGTGTCTACAAGACTGGGGAGTTCCACCACTCCTCTTGGGCTATCTGCACAAAAGCTGTTCTACCCTGTATGCACACATGGATTTTTCCTCTCTGAACCCTGTTCACACAGGTTATATACAGATGATCAGGTTTTTAAATACATCAGATAGGGATTGCATACATTAGTTAGGACTGCTCTGATAAGGGTATACCGTGAAGATTGGTAGAGCAGCTTAGTATACATTTTTTGCAAAAAACGTATCAACCAAATACCCTGTTTTTTACATCTTTTACTAGCACTTGCGGATTACTGCAACATTTTTTCAAACTGAGTGTTTTTGGTTTTACTATTCTCTTTTGTGTCTTCAGGTTTCTTGGTGGTGTGTGAACATGATCATACAGACTTGTTCACTGTGCAAGTAGCCCATGTGTTCCTGTTTCCATAATTGTTCTCTTGTGTCTACAAGACTGGGGAGTTCCACCACTCCTCTTGGGCTATCTGCACAAAAGCTGTTCTACCCTGTATGCACACATGGATTTTTCCTCTCTGAACCCTGTTCACACAGGTTATATACAGATGATCAGGTTTTTAAATACATCAGATAGGGATTGCATACATTAGTTAGGACTGCTCTGATAAGGGTATACCGTGAAGATTGGTAGAGCAGCTTAGTATACATTTTTTGCAAAAAACGTATCAACCAAATACCCTGTTTTTTACATCTTTTACTAGCACTTGCGGATTACTGCAACATTTTTTCAAACTGAGTGTTTTTGGTTTTACTATTCTCTTTTGTGTCTTCAGGTTTCTTGGTGGTGTGTGAACATGATCATACAGACTTGTTCACTGTGCAAGTAGCCCATGTGTTCCTGTTTCCATAATTGTTCTCTTGTGTCTACAAGACTGGGGAGTTCCACCACTCCTCTTGGGCTATCTGCACAAAAGCTGTTCTACCCTATATGCACACATGGATTTTTCCTCTCTGAACCCTGTTCACACAGGTTATATACAGATGATCAGGTTTTTAAATACATCAGATAGGGATTGCATACATTAGTTAGGACTGCTCTGATAAGGGTATACCGTGAAGATTGGTAGAGCAGCTTAGTATACATTTTTTGCAAAAAACGTATCAACCAAATACCCTGTTTTTTACATCTTTTACTAGCACTTGCGGATTACTGCAACATTTTTTCAAACTGAGTGTTTTTGGTTTTACTATTCTCTTTTGTGTCTTCAGGTTTCTTGGTGGTGTGTGAACATGATCATACAGACTTGTTCACTGTGCAAGTAGCCCATGTGTTCCTGTTTCCATAATTGTTCTCTTGTGTCTACAAGACTGGGGAGTTCCACCACTCCTCTTGGGCTATCTGCACAAAAGCTGTTCTACCCTGTATGCACACATGGATTTTTCCTCTCTGAACCCTGTTCACACAGGTTATATACAGATGATCAGGTTTTTAAATACATCAGATAGGGATTGCATACATTAGTTAGGACTGCTCTGATAAGGGTATACCGTGAAGATTGGTAGAGCAGCTTAGCATACATTTTTTGCAAAAAACGTATCAACCAAATACCCTGTTTTTTACATCTTTTACTAGCACTTGCCGATTACTGCAACATTTTTTCAAACTGAGTGTTTTTGGTTTTACTATTCTCTTTTGTGTCTTCAGGTTTCTTGGTGGTGTGTGAACATGATCATACAGACTTGTTCACTGTGCAAGTAGCCCATGTGTTCCTGTTTCCATAATTGTTCTCTTGTGTCTACAAGACTGGGGAGTTCCACCACTCCTCTTGGGCTATCTGCACAAAAGCTGTTCTACCCTGTATGCACACATGGATTTTTCCTCTCTGAACCCTGTTCACACAGGTTATATACAGATGATCAGGTTTTTAAAAACATCAGATAGGGATTGCATACATTAGTTAGGACTGCTCTGATAAGGGTATACCGTGAAGATTGGTAGAGCAGCTTAGTATACATTTTTTGCAAAAAACGTATCAACCAAATACCCTGTTTTTTACATCTTTTACTAGCACTTGCGGATTACTGCAACATTTTTTCAAACTGAGTGTTTTTGGTTTTACTATTCTCTTTTGTGTCTTCAGGTTTCTTGGTGGTGTGTGAACATGATCATACAGACTTGTTCACTGTGCAAGTAGCCCATGTGTTCCTGTTTCCATAATTGTTCTCTTGTGTCTACAAGACTGGGGAGTTCCACCACTCCTCTTGGGCTATCTGCACAAAAGCTGTTCTACCCTGTATGCACACATGGATTTTTCCTCTCTGAACCCTGTTCACACAGGTTATATACAGATGATCAGGTTTTTAAAAACATCAGATAGGGATTGCATACATTAGTTAGGACTGCTCTGATAAGGGTATACCGTGAAGATTGGTAGAGCAGCTTAGTATACATTTTTTGCAAAAAACGTATCAACCAAATACCCTGTTTTTTACATCTTTTACTAGCACTTGCGGATTACTGCAACATTTTTTCAAACTGAGTGTTTTTGGTTTTACTATTCTCTTTTGTGTCTTCAGGTTTCTTGGTGGTGTGTGAACATGATCATACAGACTTGTTCACTGTGCAAGTAGCCCATGTGTTCCTGTTTCCATAATTGTTCTCTTGTGTCTACAAGACTGGGGAGTTCCACCACTCCTCTTGGGCTATCTGCACAAAAGCTGTTCTACCCTGTATGCACACATGGATTTTTCCTCTCTGAACCCTGTTCACACAGGTTATATACAGATGATCAGGTTTTTAAATACATCAGATAGGGATTGCATACATTAGTTAGGACTGCTCTGATAAGGGTATACCGTGAAGATTGGTAGAGCAGCTTAGTATACATTTTTTGCAAAAAACGTATCAACCAAATACCCTGTTTTTTACATCTTTTACTAGCACTTGCGGATTACTGCAACATTTTTTCAAACTGAGTGTTTTTGGTTTTACTATTCTCTTTTGTGTCTTCAGGTTTCTTGGTGGTGTGTGAACATGATCATACAGACTTGTTCACTGTGCAAGTAGCCCATGTGTTCCTGTTTCCATAATTGTTCTCTTGTGTCTACAAGACTGGGGAGTTCCACCACTCCTCTTGGGCTATCTGCACAAAAGCTGTTCTACCCTGTATGCACACATGGATTTTTCCTCTCTGAACCCTGTTCACACAGGTTATATACAGATGATCAGGTTTTTAAATACATCAGATAGGGATTGCATACATTAGTTAGGACTGCTCTGATAAGGGTATACCGTGAAGATTGGTAGAGCAGCTTAGTATACATTTTTTGCCAAAAACCTATCAACCAAATACCCTGTTTTTTACATCTTTTACTAGCACTTGCGGATTACTGCAACATTTTTTCAAACTGAGTGTTTTTGGTTTTACTATTCTCTTTTGTGTCTTCAGGTTTCTTGGTGGTGTGTGAACATGATCATACAGACTTGTTCACTGTGCAAGTAGCCCATGTGTTCCTGTTTCCATAATTGTTCTCTTGTGTCTACAAGACTGGGGAGTTCCACCACTCCTCTTGGGCTATCTGCACAAAAGCTGTTCTACCCTGTATGCACACATGGATTTTTCCTCTCTGAACCCTGTTCACACAGGTTATATACAGATGATCAGGTTTTTAAATACATCAGATAGGGATTGCATACATTAGTTAGGACTGCTCTGATAAGGGTATACCGTGAAGATTGGTAGAGCAGCTTAGTATACATTTTTTGCAAAAAACGTATCAACCAAATACCCTGTTTTTTACATCTTTTACTAGCACTTGCGGATTACTGCAACATTTTTTCAAACTGAGTGTTTTTGGTTTTACTATTCTCTTTTGTGTCTTCAGGTTTCTTGGTGGTGTGTGAACATGATCATACAGACTTGTTCACTGTGCAAGTAGCCCATGTGTTCCTGTTTCCATAATTGTTCTCTTGTGTCTACAAGACTGGGGAGTTCCACCACTCCTCTTGGGCTATCTGCACAAAAGCTGTTCTACCCTGTATGCACACATGGATTTTTCCTCTCTGAACCCTGTTCACACAGGTTATATACAGATGATCAGGTTTTTAAATACATCAGATAGGGATTGCACACATTAGTTAGGACTGCTCTGATAAGGGTATACCGTGAAGATTGGTAGAGCAGCTTAGTATACATTTTTTGCAAAAAACGTATCAACCAAATACCCTGTTTTTTACATCTTTTACTAGCACTTGCGGATTACTGCAACATTTTTTCAAACTGAGTGTTTTTGGTTTTACTATTCTCTTTTGTGTCTTCAGGTTTCTTGGTGGTGTGTGAACATGATCATACAGACTTGTTCACTGTGCAAGTAGCCCATGTGTTCCTGTTTCCATAATTGTTCTCTTGTGTCTACAAGACTGGGGAGTTCCACCACTCCTCTTGGGCTATCTGCACAAAAGCTGTTCTACCCTGTATGCACACATGGATTTTTCCTCTCTGAACCCTGTTCACACAGGTTATATACAGATGATCAGGTTTTTAAATACATCAGATAGGGATTGCATACATTAGTTAGGACTGCTCTGATAAGGGTATACCGTGAAGATTGGTAGAGCAGCTTAGTATACATTTTTTGCAAAAACCGTATCAACCAAATACCCTGTTTTTTACATTTTTTACTAGCACTTGCGGATTACTGCAACATTTTTTCAAACTGAGTGTTTTTGGTTTTACTATTCTCTTTTGTGTCTTCAGGTTTCTTGGTGGTGTGTGAACATGATCATACAGACTTGTTCACTGTGCAAGTAGCCCATGTGTTCCTGTTTCCATAATTGTTCTCTTGTGTCTACAAGACTGGGGAGTTCCACCACTCCTCTTGGGCTATCTGCACAAAAGCTGTTCTACCCTATATGCACACATGGATTTTTCCTCTCTGAACCCTGTTCACACAGGTTATATACAGATGATCAGGTTTTTAAATACATCAGATAGGGATTGCATACATTAGTTAGGACCGCTCTGATAAGGGTATACCGTGAAGATTGGTAGAGCAGCTTAGTATACATTTTTTGCAAAAAACCTATCAACCAAATACCCTGTTTTTTACATCTTTTACTAGCACTTGCGGATTACTGCAACATTTTTTCAAACTGGATGTTTTTGGTTTTACTATTCTCTTTTGTGTCTTCAGGTTTCTTGGTGGTGTGTGAACATGATCATACAGACTTGTTCACTGTGCAAGTAGCCCATGTGTTCCTGTTTCCATAATTGTTCTCTTGTGTCTACAAGACTGGGGAGTTCCACCACTCCTCTTGGGCTATCTGCACAAAAGCTGTTCTGCCCTGTATGCACACATGGATTTTTCCTCTCTGAACCCTGTTCACACAGGTTATATACAGATGATCAGGTTTTTAAATACATCAGATAGGGATTGCATACATTAGTTAGGACTGCTCTGATAAGGGTATACCGTGAAGATTGGTAGAGCAGCTTAGTATACATTTTTTGCAAAAAACGTATCAACCAAATACCCTGTTTTTTACATCTTTTACTAGCACTTGCGGATTACTGCAACATTTTTTCAAACTGAGTGTTTTTGGTTTTACTATTCTCTTTTGTGTCTTCAGGTTTCTTGGTGGTGTGTGAACATGATCATACAGACTTGTTCACTGTGCAAGTAGCCCATGTGTTCCTGTTTCCATAATTGTTCTCTTGTGTCTACAAGACTGGGGAGTTCCACCACTCCTCTTGGGCTATCTGCACAAAAGCTGTTCTACCCTGTATGCACACATGGATTTTTCCTCTCTGAACCCTGTTCACACAGGTTATATACAGATGATCAGGTTTTTAAATACATCAGATAGGGATTGCATACATTAGTTAGGACCGCTCTGATAAGGGTATACCGTGAAGATTGGTAGAGCAGCTTAGTATACATTTTTTGCAAAAAACCTATCAACCAAATACCCTGTTTTTTACATCTTTTACTAGCACTTGCGGATTACTGCAACATTTTTTCAAACTGGATGTTTTTGGTTTTACTATTCTCTTTTGTGTCTTCAGGTTTCTTGGTGGTGTGTGAACATGATCATACAGACTTGTTCACTGTGCAAGTAGCCCATGTGTTCCTGTTTCCATAATTGTTCTCTTGTGTCTACAAGACTGGGGAGTTCCACCACTCCTCTTGGGCTATCTGCACAAAAGCTGTTCTGCCCTGTATGCACACATGGATTTTTCCTCTCTGAACCCTGTTCACACAGGTTATATACAGATGATCAGGTTTTTAAATACATCAGATAGGGATTGCATACATTAGTTAGGACTGCTCTGATAAGGGTATACCGTGAAGATTGGTAGAGCAGCTTAGTATACATTTTTTGCAAAAAACGTATCAACCAAATACCCTGTTTTTTACATCTTTTACTAGCACTTGCGGATTACTGCAACATTTTTTCAAACTGAGTGTTTTTGGTTTTACTATTGTCTTTTGTGTCTTCAGGTTTCTTGGTGGTGTGTGAACATGATCATACAGACTTGTTCACTGTGCAAGTAGCCCATGTGTTCCTGTTTCCATAATTGTTCTCTTGTGTCTACAAGACTGGGGAGTTCCACCACTCCTCTTGGGCTATCTGCACATAAGCTGTTCTACCCTGTATGCACACATGGATTTTTCCTCTCTGAACCCTGTTCACACAGGTTATATACAGATGATCAGGTTTTTAAATACATCAGATAGGGATTGCATACATTAGTTAGGACTGCTCTGATAAGGGTATACCGTGAAGATTGGTAGAGCAGCTTAGTATACATTTTTTGCAAAAAAAGTATCAACCAAATACCCTGTTTTTTAAATTTTTTACTAGCACTTGCCGATTACTGCAACATTTTTTCAAACTGAGTGTTTTGGTTTTACTATTCTCTTTTGTGTCTTCAGGTTTCTTGGTGGTGTGTGAACATGATCATACAGACTTGTTCACTGTGCAAGTAGCCCATGTGTTCCTGTTTCCATAAAGTAAAATGAGCTGAAGTAAATGTTTGGGCACCTGCTTGATTAGTACCTAGTAGCACCCTCTTTTTGAAAGTATCACAGCTTGTGTTTTTTGCAGCCAGACAAGAGTCTTTCAATTCTTGTTTGAGGGATTTTCATCCATTTTCCTCGGATAATTCCTCCAGTTTTCTTATAGAGATCAATTCATCTTCAACTTTTGTAACTGTTCACATTAGCAGTCATTTTGACCAGGGGTGCCCAAACCTTGACATGCCACTGTATACCAATTGTCAATATTAGTAATTAGAACTATTCTTGAAGGAAACATATCAGGAGAAAATGATATATTGTTTAAATCACATTTTTGTGTTACATGTAGTTTTTTTATTTTTGTCAAAGTTTTTTATTATATCACAATCTGTATTAAAAATAAATATTTGAAATCTTGTCATTTTAACACTGACCATTGGGTTTATTTTAGACTTTTACTTCCTGTTCTCTACAGAAGTATTTTCAAAAGTTTCACTGTCTGCCCAGGTCGGATTACAATGACTGACAACATCTCTATATACAACTGATAGGTCACGATCCACAGTTCTCAATAGGTGATTACACAGCTCACCTCCTCCCCATCCTATGTATTGACTAATAAAACCTCTATATACAGCTGATGTCACCAGAACCCACCATTCACAGTAGTTGATGTCAGAGCTCTCCTCCTCCCCTCCTATACTATAACATAAGTAATAACCCCTCTATATATCAGATAACACATGATCTACCATTCACAATGGGTGATGTCACAGCTCACCTCCTCCTCCTGTACAATGACTGATAACACCTCTATATACAGTAGATAACACAGGATCCACCATTCACAATAGGGGATGTCACAGCTCACCTCCTCCTCCTGTACAATGACTGATAACACCTCTATATACCGTAGATAATACAGGATCCACCATTCACAATAGGTGATGTCACAGCTCACCTCCTCCTCCTGTACAATGACTGATAACACCTCTATATACAGTAGATAACACAGGAGCCACCATTCACAATAGGGGATGTCACAGCTCACCTCCTCCTGTACAATGACTGATAACACCTCTATATACATTAGATAACACAGGATCCACCATTCACAATAGGTGAAGTCACAGCTCACCTCCTCCTCCTGTACAATGACTGATAACACCTCTATATACATTAGATAACACAGGATCTACCATTCACATTAGGTGATGTCACAGCTCACCTCTTCCTCCTGTACAATGACTGATAACACCTCTATATACAGTAGATAACACAGGATCCATCATTCACAATAGGTGATATCACAGCTCTCCTCCTCCTCCTGTACAATGACTGATAACACCTCTATATACAATAGATAACACAGGATCCACCATTCACAATAGGTGATGTCACAGCTCACCTCCTTCTCCTGTACAATTACTGATGACATTTCTATATACAGTTGATAACACAGGATCCACCATTCACAATAGGTGGTCACAGCTCACCTCCTCTTCCTCTGTACAATGACTGATAACACCTTTATATACAGTAGATAACACAGGAGCCACCATTTACAATAAGTGATGTCATAGCTCACCTTCTGCTTCTCCTGTATAGTGACTGATAACTCCGCTATATACAGTAGATAACACAGGATCCACCATTCACAATAGGGGATGTCACAGCTCACCTCCTCCTCCTGTACAATGACTGATAACACCTCTATATGCAGTAGAAAACACAGATTCAACCATTCAAATTAGGTGATGTCACAGCTCACCTCCTCCTCCTCCTGTACAATGACTGATAACACCTCTATATACAGTAGATAACACAGGATCCTCCATTCACAATAAGTGATGTCACAGCTCACCTCCTCCTCCTGTACAATGCCTGATAACACCTCTATATACAGTATATAACACAGGATCCACCATTCAAAATAGGTGATGTCACAGCTCACCTCCTCCTGAATAATGACTGATATCACCTCTCTATACAGTAGATAACACAGGATCCACCATTCACAATAGGGGATGTCACAGCTCACCTCCTCCTGTACAATGACTGATAACACCTCTATATACAGTAGATAACACAGGATCCACCATTCACAATAGGTGATGTCACAGCTCACCTCCTCCTCCTGTACAATGACTGATAACACCTCTATATACAGTAGATAACACAGGATCCACCATTCACAATAGGTGAAGTCATAGCTCACCTCCTCCTCCTATACAATGACTGATAACACCTCTATATGCAGTAGATAACACAGGATCCATCATTCACAATAAGTAATGTCACAGCTCACCTCCTCCTCCTTTACAATGACTGATAACACCTCTATATACAGTAGATAACACAGGATCCACCATTCACAATAGGTGATGTCACAGCTCACCTCCTCCTCCTGTACAATGACTGATAACACCTCTATATACAGTAGATAACACAGGATCCACCATTCACAATAGGTGATGTCACAGCTCACCTCCTCCTCCTATACAATGACTGATAACACCTCTATATGCAGTAGATAACACAGGATCCATCATTCACAATAAGTAATGTCACAGCTCACCTCCTCCTCCTTTACAATGACTGATAACAACTCTATATACAGTAGATAACACAGGATCCACCATTCACAATAGGTGATATCACAGCTCACCTCCTTCCCCTGTACAATGACTGATAACACCTCTATATACAGTAGATACCTCAGGATCCACCATTCACAATAGGTGATGTCACAGCTCACCTCCTCCTCCTGTACAATGACTGATAACACCTCTATATACAGTAGATAACACAGGATCCACCATTCACAATAGGGGATGTCACAGCTCACCTCCTCCTCTTGTACAATGACTGATAACACCTCTATATACAGTAGATAACACAGGATCCACCATTCACAATATGTGATGTCACAGCTCACCTCCTCCTACCGTACAATGACTGATAACACCTCTATATACAGTAGATAACACAGGATCCACCATTCACAATAGGTGATGTCACAGCTCACCTCCTCCTACCGTACAATGACTGATAACACCTCTATATACAGTAGATAACACAGGATCCACTATTCACAATAGGTGATGTCACAGCTCACCTCCTCCTACCGTACAATGACTGATAACACCTCTATATACAGTAGATAACACAGGATCCACCATTCACAATAGGGGATGTCACAGCTCACCTCCTCCACATCCCTTTATAGTATTGCACACCCTCAATAGATACTTCAATATAAAAGATAGGTCTGAGTCAGGCTATTGCTGCTTATGTACATGTACATTTCTTGAAAGATCAAAAAGTTTGAGTCTAGATAGCCTGATGTCTAGCGTGAAAATTGCAAAATTTCTAATGATTTTTGAATCCACAGTGTAATATAAAAAAAAATGAAAAAATCATCAAAATAAAAAAATATATATATACATTTTACATAAAACTTTATTTAAGCAGTAGGTCAATTTCTGATGACATATTTCCTTTTACTATAATCATAAATAATCCACAATTAGTGGACAACCCTTGATAGATGCTCAAAATCTAAATTGGTGCTCCGGAATTCTCAGAGGCATCATTAAATGGTTTTTCATTAGAGAGTTGAAATATTTTCCTTACGGAGATCTGAAAAGCTTACCGAGCGACTTTTAAGAGGATAAACAAAGTGGTAGAGATGCTATTAAAAGCTAACGTAGACATCTAGTGGAAAAGGATGCCAGTCGGTGGGTTTCACCATCTGGAAGTGCGGTCCTCATAAGTTTTGCCAACCCGATGATCACCCAGATTGCTTCCTCCTACAACATCGTCCAGTGCGTAAGGTGAAGGACAGCGAGTTGTCACTTAATAGTATGTGGCTTGTTTGCTTTGTAACCTGGACCTGCTACCGGCCATGAACCTCTTAGTAGACCCACAATCTGCAACGGAGAAGACTTGTGCAGGTCCAAGTGTGGTATCCACCACCCAAGGTGTAGAAGCAAGCATCCTTCTGAAGTCTCATTATGTAGTACTCTGGAAATGACACCCTGTGGTTTCGACATTTTCTGGGCATCCGAGTAGATTTTACCACTTCAATGAGGCCCCATCGTAGTAAATTAAAATGTGTTGAAAATATTTCTGTCTTTTTCACTTTATTAAACAGATCTCACTTTTCTTTTATATGGGTTTAATGCGAATACTGATGGTAATATAGGCAGCAAGCCTAATAATGATACACGTCTATAGGTTAAGTATTCAGTTATGTTTATTAAAATATATATTTGACCCGGGCTGTTGACCCGGGCTGTGCAAAGAGAAGGAAATTTGAGATGTAGACTGACCTGGAAGTGAAAAATTATATGTTTTTTATATTTATGCTCAATTTATGGCTCAGGAAAGATATATATCTTGGTACCGTGTTAGCCAGTAGATAGAAAAATATTTAGAATTGAGAGTCCTCAGTGGTTGATACCTTTTAATGGCCAACTGAAAAGATGGTAATAAATTGCAAGCTTTCGAGATTACATACGTCTCTTCATCAGGCAAAGACTAAAACAAATTCTGAAGAATCACATATTTATGCACAACATTTATGAAGAGACGTATGTAGTCTCGAAAGCTTGCAATTTATTACCATCTTTTCAGTTGGCCATTAAAAGGTATCAACCACTGAGGGCTCTCAATTTATGGCTGAAATTAGTAGAGATGATCAAATCGATTCAATGCTAATTTAATTTGTGCAAAAATTTAGACAATTCGCTAAATTCGGTGAACAATTTGAGTTTTGATCGGCCCGAATCGTCCGAAAAAATACCTATGGACATTTTACACAAAGCAAAAGAATCTAAAATGCACCTAAAGTCAAATGATACAATTCTCCTGCAATGAATCCTGCATGTATAATGTAGGTAGGTACGCAGATAAATGTGCTACAGAAAATATGATTGATGTTCAACTCCAATATGCCGGTAATCCGGTTTCCATTGAACGGAAAAATAGAAGCGTATTTGCACGTCGGCTGTCAATTTCCTAGCATGCTCGCCAAAATAGGTGCAGCAAAGTCCGCCTAAACAGAGTGACGTCATTCACTGGGGAATAGTCCGTGATCCAGAATTCATCTCCAACGCGTTTCAAAGGAAATGTCCTTCTTACTCAGGGAGTTCGCCAGAGAGTGACGTCACTCTATTTAGGTGGACTTTGCGGCTCCTACTTTGGCAATTGTGTGCTAGCCCTGCTGGCCGGAGTGCTGCACAGATACTTTGTACATCTACCATCCACAGACTAGGAATGCCCATCAAGCACACACACTACTAAATAGACAGCCGAAAAGCAAATACGTTTATACTTCTATTTTTCTGTTCACTGGAAAACTGTATTACCGGCATAGTGGAGTACTTTTACAAGCTGGACATCAATCGGGTTTCGACATCCTGAACACTGAGTGTTTCTCGCACTGGCAGCTTTGGTCGGCGGTAAGACTATTACCACTGGTCAGAGAACTGTGGCTCTCACGCTGTCAAATGACAGCATGAGCCCACAGCTGTGTTTGGAGGTAAATAGTTTCCCTCTGGTCACAGGCGTCGGCTGATGGAACTACTACTCCTATCAGCTTACGTCTGCTGTCACTGCTAACAGCGTTGGCTTGATGTCACCGTAAAGTACAAAGGTGACATCAACCACCCAAATATGAACCCCACTTGCCACTGCCACAGGGCAAGTGGAAAGAGTCAGGCAAAATAGCAGAATTGGCACATTTAATAGATGCTCCTTTTCTGGGGCAGTTGTGGGCTGCTAATTTTTGGCCCCTTATCAGCCAGAGAATATCAGCCCCAGCTGCCTGCTTTAGCTTGGCTACTTGTCAAAATGGGGGGGGGACCCCACACAATTTTTTTTAAATTTATTTAAATAATTAAAAAAAGTGTGGAGACCCCTCTATTCTTCATAACCAGGTTTGATAAAGCTGACAGCTGAGGGTTGCAGCCTGCTGTTGTCAGTTTTGCCTGGCTGGTTATAAAAATACAGGGGAACCCAAGCTGTATTTTTTAATTTTTTATTTAGAGCGAAGGCAGCAGCTGATGAATACTCCCATCAGCCGACACTTGCTTTTGCTGTTATTTGCGTCAAGTGATTAATTACAATCCAAGTCAAGTTCACTTTGACATTACTAAGGCAGTCAATACAGTCCTAGGAGACCTCAGAGTGTTGGACATGTATTTATAGCGGGCTTGGAGGCTTGAGTCTCTCAGTACTTGAGTTTTGCAATATATCGATTAACTGGGAATCACATTTTTGTGAAATATTTGGTGAAGCTGGTGAAGTTGAATTTCAGAAGATTCTCTCATCTCTAGTTACAAGTAGTGATGAGCGAGTATACTTGTTGGGTTTTCCTGAGCATGCTCGGGTGACTTCCGAGTATTTTGGCGGTTGGAAATTTAGTTTTTGTCAACACAGTTGCATGATTTGCAGCTGCTGGACTGCCTGAATACATGTGGGGGTTGCCTGTTTGTTAGGGAATCCTCACGTGAATTCAGACTGCTGACTGAAATCATGCAGCTGCGTAGATACATGCTAAATCTCTGAGCACACCAAAATACTCAGAGGACACTCGAGCATACTCGGGAAAACCCGAGCAATGAGTATACTCCCTCATCACTAGGTACAAGTCATTTTTACATTGAAAGCCTGAGGATACATGTCTATAAGGCCGGTTTCACACGTCAGTGGCTCCGGTACGTGAGGTGACAGTTTCCTCACGTACCGGAGACACTGACTCACGTAGACACATTAAAATCAATGTGTCTCTGGCTGCACATGTCAGCGTGTTTTCACGGACCGTGTGTCCGTTTTGAAAACACGGAGACATGTCAGTGTTCGTGGGAGCGCACGGATCACATGGACTCATTAAAGTCAATGGGTCCGTGTAAAACGCGTACCGCACACGGATGTTGTCCGTGTGCAGTCCGTGTGCCGTGCAGGAGACAGCGCTACTATAAGCGCTGTCCCCCCCACGTGTGGTGCTGAAGCCCCATTCCTTTCTTCTCTCCAGCAGCGTTTGCTGGAAAGAAGTAATGAATAATCTTTTTTTTTATTTTTGTTTTTAAAATAAAGTTGCCGGTAATCTGCCCCCTCCCCCTCCCCCTCCTGGGCGCCCCCCCGCTGGCATTAAAATACTGCTTGTCCTCTATGAGCGGTCACGTGGTGCCGCACATTACAGTGATGAATATGCGGCTCCACCTCCCATAGGGGTGGAGCCGCATATTCAGTACTGTAATAAGCGGCACCACGTGACTGCTCATACAGGACAAGCAGCGACGCTGAGAGGATGTAAGCGCCGAGGGAGCTGGGTAAGTATTTTAATGCCAGCGGGGGAGCGCACAGGGGGTGGGAGGGGGCCGATTACCGGCAACTTTATTTTAAAAACAAAAATAAATAAAAAAAAAGATTATTCATTACTTCTTTCCAGCGAATGCTGCTGGGAAGAAGGGATGAATACCGGCTTCAGCACCCACGCAGGGGACAGCGCATAACTCTAGCGCTGTCTCCTGCACGGTCCGTGTGGTCCTCAGTCGGCACATGGGTGGCACACGCTGCCGCACGTGTGCCACACTGATGTTCAACATAAGCACACGGACACGGATAATTCCGGTACCGATTTTTCTGGTACCGGAATTATCTGGACGTGTGAGACTGGCCTAAGGCAGAACATATCAAAGGAATTGTCTAGAACTCCCACCGGTTTCCGACCCTCCCGTATAGCACATATGCTAGCATGCACTTGAATATAACAGTGGTACTGCAAGAAAACCTAATAAACTCTCTGTTCCATGGCTCCATGCCTTGCATGCTACGCCAGCAGTGCAATCAGCATCGGACTTGAGCACCTTGGGCCCACCAGAGAAAAATAAATATATACAATACAAGACCACCAATTGTGTGGTAAACACACTAATATCAGGGTATAATATAAGGTAGTACACATCTTAATTATGTAGCAGGGGTTGGGATAGCCCCCCTCATAGAATATAATGTAGCCCCCTCATAGAATATAATATAGCCTCCCCCATGGAATATAATGCAGCCCTCCTCATGGAATATAATGCAGCCCCCCTCATAAAATATAATGCAGCCCCCCTTATGGAATATAATGCAGCCCCCTCATGGAATATAATGTAGCCCCCCTCACAGAATATAATGCAGCCCCTCATCGAATATAGTGCAGCCCCCTCATATGGTATAATGCAGCACCCCACAAAATATAATGCAACCCCCTCATAAGGTATAATGCAGCCCCCCATAGAATATAATGTAGTACCCTCATAGGGTATAATGCAACCCCCTCATCCAGTATAATGCAGCCCCTCCACACAGATTATAATGTAGCCCCCTCAGAGTATAATGCAACCCCCTCATAAGGTATAATTCAGCCCCCATAGAATATACTGTAGCCCCCTCATATGGCATAATGCAGCCCCCCTCATATAGTATTGTGTTGCCCCCCAGAATATAATGTAGCCCCCTGAGAGAATAATGCAGCCCCCCCCCACAGAATATAATGTAGCCCCCTCAAATTATAACACAGCTCCCCTCATACAATATAATGCAGCCCCTCCACACAGAATATAATGTAGCCCCCTCAGAGTATAATGCAACCCCTTCATAAGGTATAATGCAGCCCCCATAGAATATACTGTACCCCTCTCATAAGGCATAATGCAGCCCCCCTCATATAGTATTATGTAGCCCCAGAATATAATGTAGCCCCGAGAGAATAATGCAGTTCCCACACAGAATATATTGCAGCCCCCCAAAGAATATAATGTAGCCCCCTCAAAGTATAACGCAGCTCCCCTCATGGGGTATAATGCAGCCCCCCTCATTGTCCTCATCACCACCTCCATCATTGCCTTCTCGCCCACAACCCCTATAATTGCCCAATCCACCACCTCCATCATTGCTTCCTCCCTCACAACCATTGTCCTTTCCACCACTACCATCATTTTCCTTTCTGCCTCCTGCATCATTGCTTTCTTCCCCACCACTCCCATCATTGCCCATTCCACCACCTCCATCATTGCCTCCTCCCCCACAACCACCATTGTCCTTTCCACCACTACCATCATTGTCCTTTCCACCACCCCATCATTGCTTTCTCCCCCACCACCCTCATCATTGCCCATTCCAACACCTCCATCATTGCCTTTTCCCCCACAAACATTATTGCCTTTTCCTCACCACCCCATCAAGGCCCATTCCACCATCTCCATCATTGCCTCCTCCCCCACCACCCCATCATCCTTTACATCACCACTCACAATGCCTTCTCCCCCACCATTCCCATCACTGATCTCTCCATCACCCACATCATTACCCTCTCCAATACACACGCAGCACCACACACACACACGGCACCATTCCCATCACTGCTCTCTCCATCACCCACATCATTGCCAATCTCTAATGCACGCAGCACCACACACACACACAGCACCGCACCACATACACTCACGCAGGCAGACAAACAGGGACACAGCAACACTCACCTATCCGCACTTCGCTGCCAAGCTGCAGGGATTAGCCACCTTGCAGGGGCCCACCTCTGGGGTCCCAATGCAGGCTATGTGAAATTAATACTCACTCCTCTCCACGCCCATGGGGGCATGGGGAAGTGTGAATATTAATTTCTCTTTAGCAACGGGGACAGACTACTGTCTCCAGCTGCTGCTTAGCTGACACCAGGCGGGCCCCCCTGACTCAGGGGCCCCATAGCTGCTGGGTGTTCTGCTATTAGCGACACACCACTGGCTGTGGACCCCTGGAGCAGTGGGGGCCCTAGGCCGCTGCTGGGCAATATGCCAGCAGGTGTCAGTGCCTGGACCCACTGGAGAATCCTCCGGTTCTCTGGTGGGCCAGTCCGACCCTAAGTGCAATGATGTTAATGTGCTCCACCATCATTCAGGAGAGCCTTTAGTAGAAAATGGTCCTTTTGGTCAGATGGATGGGGAGTGTTTGATCTTTTAATTCAGGTGGCAAAGTGGTGATTATCTATTAATTCATGGGACACAATTGTGGCTATTTTTTAATTCAGGGACACAGTGGTGGCTATTTTTATAGTTCCTTTTCTGATTGCTCCTCTTTCAGGAAATAAAGAAGGTGTCTTGGTGCCCAAAGCAGGAATATCTATGGGGTACTATATCACTGAAGTTCCACATTGTACCTGCTGGGTGAACATCACTCAGTTAGTTGCCTCCCACTCCATAGTGCTCTTAATTAACATGGCCGGCCACTTCTTATTAACTTGTATAAACAAGTGGGTAAGGGGTATATACAGTATAATATACGACATATATGTAGACAATCTATGCACCATTCTCTCACACTGTCCAAGGAGAGCCCCACAGTTTCTGAAAATTGCCTTGAATGGAAGGGCACATATTGCAAACCATCTTCTATAATTTTCACTCACCATAACCTCTTGAACTTGTGCTAGTTTCCACTTTCCAGATGTGCAATTTATTAAAATACTAACATCTGCACTTGCGCATCAAAAACCTGGCGCTTGCGCAGTGCTGTACAATGGAAAATGCTAATAAACAGGGTTGTCGACCATCTGGGGCAATTTTTTGTAGCACAAGAACATCAGAGCTCTTCCTGAAAAAGACCTGGATAACAAGCAGATGGCACCTCACAGGATGGAGAAGCATTGTAGGATCAGGGGTGGACATACCATTTTTTCAACTTCTGCAGAAGTAAGAAGATCCATTTAAACTTGATGAACTTATTATTTTCAACCTTATATCTCCTAGTGAACCTGACATAAGCTCATAGTGACCATCAATACTTGGGAACTCAAACTGCTTTCCAAGGAGACATTTTTTTTTAGAGTAGAGTGTGTAAAACTGTGTAATGGTGGGCTTTGGACATCAGGTGTTTTGGCTAGGCTTAGCCTGACCAGCCTTTGTTGACATTCCAAAAACTTGATGTGTTATTGTTGCTGGCTGTTCAAGATCAGCTCTGTGGTCCCTTTATATTTGTTGCATAGCCAGGTGGTCTGAGGGTTTCTGCTCTGTTGTTTGTCTTACTTCTTGTCAAAACCATTTATTTGCCTTAAAAAGTCGAGTATTTGTTTATCTGGCGCCATTGGCTCTGCTCTTTATTCATGTACCGCACTGTGAGGCAGATGCTAATGGTTTTTAGAAACTTTGTATGAAAGTATTCAGCAAAATCTTCACATGTGGTCTGATCATAAAAGCAATTCTGCATCCCTTCTATGTCATTTCCATTTTTGTTTAATTTTTATTTTCATATTGAATAATACTTTCCTAAGTTACTTCACGGATAGGCACTTTACTAATCTATCTACTGCTATCCAATCTGGATCTTCAATTCTTTGGCTACCCTTATAATCCTGAATCATATGGTTCTTCTGTGCAAAGCCATTTATTTCTTTAACAACTTACATATTATTGCTCACTTTGTCTCAAATCTCTGATGTTCTACTAGTAACCTAAGTATTCCCCATTCCTAAAACATCCTATTTCTGACTCGAGGATTTCTCCTGTGCTGCACCCCTATTCTGGAATGCTCTTCCTCAGTCAGACTAACCTTTGATATTACCAAAAAAATCATATATCCATTGACATATTCTGAAATGTAATTTTCATGGTGATCTCATATTTTTAAAAAACACTTAAGATTCGAATTACAGTTGTGTGAAAAAGTGTTTGCCCCCTTCCTGATTTCCTATTCTTTTGCATGTCTGTCACACATACTTAGCTACAGTCCCTGACAGAAGTTATGTTGCTTATCCATGTTATGTAAATAAAAGCTTATAACCTGACGTTAAATTCATCCATTGGTTGTATAAATTATTCTTTTGAAGGCTGAAACCCTCCGAATTGTGGTTTAGGTTAAGAAAATAAATTGGCATCATTGCAGAAATATTGATCAGTTAATGGAAACAGAATGGTCAGATTTTGGCAAGACAAAAGTTTTGTTACCTGGTCATAATGCACCGAATCCTACTTTACATCCTCACCTGTGCTCAGTAAATGATCGGTTAATTAGTGTGTGTGTATAAAAAGAAACCCAGCATCGCAGACCTTCACTTGAACTGCAACTTGCGCTCTGACAACATGCCAAAAATCCACCCTGCGACCAAAGCCTGGATTATCAAGAGGCTGAAGACCAGATCCACTGCAGAGGTGGCTGGCACCTTTAATGTGTCTCAGTGTCAAGTACAAAGACTTAAAAAAAGATTCAAAGAGACTGGAGATGTGTTTGACAAGTCCAGGTCCGGCAGACCCCACAAGACAACTGCTCAGGAGGTTCATTTGTTGGTTAGAAAATCCAAAGCAAGCACCTCTTCCACTGGAGCAGAGCTCCAACAGGCCTGGTCACCTCAAGTCCCTGTGTCAACTAAAACAGTTTGTAGGATTCTGTCTCGAAATGGCCTCCGTGGTCGAATCAGTGCCCAGAAGCCATCACTAAACAAAAGGCAAATAAAAAACCGTGTGGCATTTCCAAAGTCCCACAGCCTGCTAAATAGATGGACGCTGGAAAAGTGGCAGAAGGTGGATTTGTCTGATGAATCTTCAGTAGAGTTACACCACAGCTGCCGCAAATACTGCAGGAGACCTACTGGAGCCCGTATGGATCCAAAGTACACCCAGAAAACAGTTAAATTTGATGGTGGAGAGATAATGGTCTGGGGTTACATTCAGTATGGGGGTGTGCGAAACATTTGCAAGGTGGAAGGCAATATCAATAGCCTAAAATATCAAGAAGTATTAGCTACCTCTTATATTCCAAATCATAAAAGGGTCAAATTCTGCAGCAGGATGGTGCTCCATCTCATACATCCATCTGTACAACAAAGTTCCTCCAGGCAAAAAAGATAAAGGTGCTCAAGGACTGGCCAGCCCAGTCACCAGACATGGACATCATTGAGCATGTTTGGGGTAGGATGAAAGAGGAAGCTTGGAAGACAAAACTAAAGAATTTAGATGAACTCTGAGAGGCATGTAAGACTGCATTCTTTGCTATTCCTGAAGGCTTCATTAATAAATTGTTTGAATCATTGTTGAACCACATGGATGCAGTCCTTCAAGCTCATGGAAGTCACACAAAATATTAAATATGACTAATAGTACCACAACTTCATTCACCAATGTTATGCAACATATATTTGTATTTTAAGTTAATTATTTGTTTGAATATCCCATTACTTTCTGTAGCCGACAAAACTTTTGTCTTGCCAAAATCTGACCATTCTGTGTCCATTAACTGATCAATATTTCTGCATTGATGCCAATTTATTTTCTTAACCTAAAGCAGATTTCAGAGGGCTTCATCTTTCAAAAGAATAATTTATACAACCAATGGATGAATTTAACGTCAGGTTATAAGCTTTTATTTACATAACATGGATAAGCGACAGAACTTCTGTCAGGGAGTGTAGTATCGGGATACAGGCTTTTCTTTTCAGTCTAATGGCTAATTGTCTAGATAAAAGAGATGAGCAATGCTATCCAGTCTGGCCATTCATGTCAGTCGGTCTTTATTTCTGTGCATGGCATACTCTGACTGGTATGCCGGCCGTCTCTGGCATGACATGACGTTGCAGGGTCTATTAAGCAACAGAGGTACCTGGGAAGCCAGGTTCAGGATACTGTTGCAGAAGTGACGACAGGATGCCATGGAGGACCAGACTTGATGTCGGAACAGGGTTGCGAGAATTCAATTGCCTATCTGTGTATAAAAAGAAACCCAGCATCGCAGACCTTCACTTGAACTGCAACTTGCGCTCTGACAACATGCCAAAAATCCACCCTGCGACCAAAGCCTGGATTATCAAGAGGCTGAAGACCAGATCCACTGCAGAGGTGGCTGGCACCTTTAATGTGTCTCAGTGTCAAGTACAAAGACTTAAAAAAAGATTCAAAGAGACTGGAGATGTGTTTGACAAGTCCAGGTCCGGCAGACCCCACAAGACAACTGCTCAGGAGGTTCATTTGTTGGTTAGAAAATCCAAAGCAAGCACCTCTTCCACTGGAGCAGAGCTCCAACAGGCCTGGTCACCTCAAGTCCCTGTGTCAACTAAAACAGTTTGTAGGATTCTGTCTCGAAATGGCCTCCGTGGTCGAATCAGTGCCCAGAAGCCATCACTAAACAAAAGGCAAATAAAAAACCGTGTGGCATTTCCAAAGTCCCACAGCCTGCTAAATAGATGGACGCTGGAAAAGTGGCAGAAGGTGGATTTGTCTGATGAATCTTCAGTAGAGTTACACCACAGCTGCCGCAAATACTGCAGGAGACCTACTGGAGCCCGTATGGATCCAAAGTACACCCAGAAAACAGTTAAATTTGATGGTGGAGAGATAATGGTCTGGGGTTACATTCAGTATGGGGGTGTGCGAAACATTTGCAAGGTGGAAGGCAATATCAATAGCCTAAAATATCAAGAAGTATTAGCTACCTCTTATATTCCAAATCATAAAAGGGTCAAATTCTGCAGCAGGATGGTGCTCCATCTCATACATCCATCTGTACAACAAAGTTCCTCCAGGCGAAAAAGATAAAGGTGCTCAAGGACTGGCCAGCCCAGTCACCAGACATGGACATCATTGAGCATGTTTGGGGTAGGATGAAAGAGGAAGCTTGGAAGACAAAACTAAAGAATTTAGATGAACTCTGAGAGGCATGTAAGACTGCATTCTTTGCTATTCCTGAAGGCTTCATTAATAAATTGTTTGAATCATTGTTGAACCACATGGATGCAGTCCTTCAAGCTCATGGAAGTCACACAAAATATTAAATATGACTAATAGTACCACAACTTCATTCACCAATGTTATGCAACATATATTTGTATTTTAAGTTAATTATTTGTTTGAATATCCCATTACTTTCTGTAGCCGACAAAACTTTTGTCTTGCCAAAATCTGACCATTCTGTGTCCATTAACTGATCAATATTTCTGCATTGATGCCAATTTATTTTCTTAACCTAAAGCAGATTTCAGAGGGCTTCATCTTTCAAAAGAATAATTTATACAACCAATGGATGAATTTAACGTCAGGTTATAAGCTTTTATTTACATAACATGGATAAGCGACAGAACTTCTGTCAGGGAGTGTAGTATCGGGATACAGGCTTTTCTTTTCAGTCTAATGGCTAATTGTCTAGATAAAAGAGATGAGCAATGCTATCCAGTCTGGCCATTCATGTCAGTCGGTCTTTATTTCTGTGCATGGCATACTCTGACTGGTATGCCGGCCGTCTCTGGCATGACATGACGTTGCAGGGTCTATTAAGCAACAGAGGTACCTGGGAAGCCAGGTTCAGGATACTGTTGCAGAAGTGACGACAGGATGCCATGGAGGACCAGACTTGATGTCGGAACAGGGTTGCGAGAATTCAATTGCCTATCTGCAGTAGATAATATTAGTTCATGGGGAACCAGACCAAAAAAAGGGATTGGCAATATGGTTGTTTATGGCAATGTGTTAGGGTCACCTGATTAGGTGGATCTACTAAGCCCCAGGCCCAGGAGAACGCAAGGGCCCCAGATGTTGGTGCAGCAGGCAGGAAGGCACACGTGTTGAGCAAGGACTTGGCGCACTGGAAACCATAGGAAGACAAGTACAGAGAAGAGGCAGGAAAGTCTGAAGCAGCTATAAAGAGGCAGAAGAATCAAAGATGTAGCACAGGAATGAAGGTTCAATGTGAACGGAGCCCAACAACAGTATAGTAGTTAACTGCAACCAAGGTTTTAATCTAGGAGATGTATGGCAGAAATTGACCAGCAAGGCAGCGGTGATGCATAATTGAAGAGGTCTAGCAAGGTGAGTAAAATAGGAGTTCAATATGGAGCAAATCAAATAAATTGAGAATATTCTCTTAATTCCAAGACACAGGTGTGTCTTAAATGTGCAAAACTTGATGTGGAGCACAACACAAGGCAGTGGACCCAGGGAAAGGAAGTGGAGCGTTGGAACCTGGCACAGGTGCGTAACACAATGGAAGCCAACAGTTTGTATAAATATAAGTTAAACAGTAAAGTGTGATAAAGTAAGGTCAGACAGTTCAGAATTGGACAACATGAACCATACAAACAGATATGTAGCATCAAGACTCTTTAAGAAAACCACCAAGCATACTGGCCATAATCTTACAGAGGAACACTGCTTTCTTCAGTGCAAGTCTGGATAGTCCTCTGAGATGTTTTGAAGAATAAGCTGTATGACATTGGGTTCTGTTTTATTCAGGTAAAATATGGGACACATGAAGGTATGGCCCATATTACAGAACTGTACCCCATGGGTAAGTGAGACGACCATGTGCTTATACTGATTGCATACATACATACATAAGTACCTTTGGGAAGGAAATGCTCTTCATAAGTCATTTTAGATTGCTCCATCCTGATTCATACTTTCACTTAACATCATTTCCGTTTTCTTCCCTTCTTCTGTATTTGAGCGACAGATTATTTACTCTGCATTTAGCCGCTCTTCTCAGGAGCAGATTTTACTCCTGAGTGGTTCTCAATGACTCTTCCTGAACCTGGCTGCAGATGATGGAGACTAAGTGACTTTTTTGGTACTTAGTAAATGTAGTCCTGTATCAAATTAAAGGCTTTAAACTGACAGATTTATGGTGACCTGGCAAAACATTCCTCACTAATCTCTTAATTTGCAGCAGATCTTTTTACTGTACGGGAGCGTTGCTGGCTGAAAGAAAAATACAAAATGTTAATTCCCAAAGCGGGATGTTTCTTATAACCAAGTCATAACATGAGCTCCTTCCTGCCATGAACTGGCTTATCCCGCCGGACCTTTTTCCATCATGTAGCGACTGGTTTCACTGCGCTATGCTCTACCTCACGGTGCCAGGAAAAAAAATCATTAAAAGAAACATTCTGGATAAGAATATCAGTTTTCTCTACCTTCCCAAAATCTTCCTCCTCTGCATAATGTCTGATAACGTTATCTACATGACTCTATGTAATACCCAAAAGTTGTTATGTTTGTGCCTTTGAAATTCAGTGAAGAGGTCAATTACCACCTCATCACATCTGCAGGGTTTTAATGTTTCCCTTTGAATGTAAGGCACATCGGAATAGCAGCCTAAAAAAGTGGTTTATTTTTGCAAAAAGCAATGTACTTCTTGCCATGCACAAAGTGGGAAGAGTAAGTGCTACACGAGGGGAAGAGGGGAAAAAAGCCCAAATGCTAGGGAAAGGGGGAGTAGAGACTCGTAGGCAGGTCTAATAACACCCTGCCTCCCCTACCGTCCCTATATTGGTTCCACACTAATCACCGAACAGGAATCTAAGCCCTGTATATCCCTAGAGGTAGGCCCTGAAAAGGGAAGGGGGGATGAGCACTGGTCAGTCCCCACTGTACACTAAAGAGAAGGGAGACAAATAAGGGGGAAGCAACGTATCGGGTAACACCAAATGTCTTCCAATAGCATCAGAGAGGAAGTAAGCCGACTGCTATAGCTCCAAGCCTTCACAAGGGAAAATGTGAATATCACCGTCGACTCCATGAAGCAGACTGGGAGTCTATAAACACCCAGGTCCAGGTGTATCAATTAGAAACCGAGGGAGGTTGGCACTGGGTCCAAAAGTCAGAAGGATTAAGAAGGCATCTGCAAGGCTAAACGCAGAGACCTTCTGCAGCCAGATGCAGAGCGATTGTCTGTAGCGTCTGACAGACCCATGACACTTATGCTCTGCATTCCATATATGTGCAATAGGCTACATGACACTTGCAGATCTGCAGCACAGTTATTTGTCGGAATCAGCCTTGTTTTATGCTAGATTGCAGGGAGGACATAATGCAAGAAAACTGTATTGCATCCCTCCATGCTGCTGTACTAAATGCTATTAATCTGCCAATATAAATCTTCATCACAAGCAGTAGCGTAGCTACCAGGGGGGCAGAGGGTGCGGTCGCCCCGGGCCTGGAGCTCAGAGGGGCCACCTGGAGCTACACTACCCTTAACTATATTAGCCTGCTGTGCACGCCAATATAGTTGAGCTCTGCGGTAGAGCAGGGACAGAATCTCCCTGCTCTGCCGTGGTCTGTTCTGTAGAGGAACATGTGTCCGGGGACGCTGGGTGCCGGCACTGTACCTGCTGCCTCCAGCAGAGCATGCTGCAGACATGAACACACATTGCCGGCTGTGTGGTGTCTGCTGAAGAGACTTCAGGACGCTGCTTCTTCCCTCCCTGAGCCCTGCATACAGGAGCAGCCGGACAGGAGATAGGACGACGTAGGAGCTCAGGCTGCAGGGGACTGGAGGTGACTGCACTGTGCAGTGAGGAGGAGGCAGGACACTGTTCCCCTCCTGACAAGTCCCTGAGGTCTCCTGCATCCGTTTTGCTCTGTCTCTGTCAGTCTCTCTCAGTCTCACTCTCTGTCTCGCTCTATCTCTCTCGCTCTCTGTCTCGCTATCTCTGTCTCACTATCTCTCAGTCTGTCACTCTGTCTCGCTCACTGTCTCGCTCTCTCTCAGTCTCTCTCTGAGTGTCTGTCTCTCAGGGTTAGTCTCTCTCTCAGTCTCTGTCTCGCTCTCTATCTGTCTCAGTCTCTCTGTCTCGCTCGCTCTCTGTCTCGCTTGCTCTCTGTCTCACTCGCTCTCTGTCTCACTCGCTCTCTGTCTCACTCGCTCTCTGTCTCGCTCACTCAGTCTCTCTCTGAGTCTGTCTCTCTCAGAGTCAGTCTCTCTCTGTCAGTCTCTGGCAGTCTCTCTCTGGCTCAGTCTTTGTCCCGCTCTCAGTTTAACTCTGTCTTAGTCTCTCTCTCTCAGTCTCGCTCTCTCTCTGTCTCGCGCTCTCTCTCTCTCTCGCTCTCAGTCTCTGTCAGTCTCTCTGTCTCTGTCTGTCTCTTCAGTCTCTGTCTCAGTCTCTGTCTCTCTCAGTCAAGGTCTCGCTCTCTGTCTCGCTCTCTGTCTCTCTCAGTCTCGCTCTCTGTGTCTTTCTCTCTGTCTCTGTCTCTCTCAGTCTCTGTCACTCTCTGGCAGTCTCTCTGTGTCTCTTAGTCTCTGTCTCACTCTCTCTGTTTGTCTCAGTCTCGCTCTCTCTGTCTCGATCTCAGTTTCTGAGTCAGTATCTCTTTCTCGCTCTCTCTCAGTCTCTCTGTCAGTCTCTCTCTGTCTCTCTGTCTCAGTCTATCTCTCTGTCTCGCCCTCTCTCTCTGTCTCGCTCTCTCTCTCTCTGTCTTTCTCTCAGCATCTCTCTCGCTCTCTCTCTCTGTCTTTCTCTCAGCATCTCTCTCTCTTGCTCTCTCTCTGTCTCGCTCTCTCTCTCTCTGTCTCTCTCTCAGCATCTCTCTCTCTATCTCTTGTAATGTGGTCCTGTAGCCGGGGTCAGGGTCCTATCAGTCCAGTGTGTCTCATCTCATATCAGTAAATACAAGGTAACAAACATGAAAATGCCATTTATATAAACAATAAAAATCCCCCCAAAATTGAGGATAAATATATATAATGAAGGGCCAAATAGAATAAAAATGGGAACAGCCAGTAGGTGAGTATAGATAATCACATATACAGTGGGGCAAAAAAGTATTTAGTCAGTCAGCAATAGAGCAAGTTCCACCACTTAAAAAGACGAGAGGCGTCTGTAATTTACATCATAGGTAGACCTCAACTATGGGAGACAAACTGAGAAAAAAAAATCCAGAAAATCACATTGTCTGTTTTTTTTATCATTTTATTTGCATATTATGGTGGAAAATAAGTATTTGGTCAGAAACAAACAATCAAGATTTCTGGCTCTCACAGACCTGTAACTTCTTCTTTAAGAGTCTCCTCTTTCCTCCACTCATTACCTGTAGTAATGGCACCTGTTTAAACTTGTTATCAGTATAAAAAGACACCTGTGCACACCCTCAAACAGTCTGACTCCAAACTCCACTATGGTGAAGACCAAAGAGCTGTCAAAGGACACCAGAAACAAAATTGTAGCCCTGCACCAGGCTGGGAAGACTGAATCTGCAATAGCCAACCAGCTTGGAGTGAAGAAATCAACAGTGGGAGCAATAATTAGAAAATGGAAGACATACAAGACCACTGATAATCTCCCTCGATCTGGGGCTCCACGCAAAATCCCACCCTGTGGGGTCAGAATGATCACAAGAACGGTGAGCAAAAATCCCAGAACCACGCGGGGGGACCTAGTGAATGAACTGCAGAGAGCTGGGACCAATGTAACAAGGCCTACCATAAGTAACACACTACGCCACCATGGACTCAGATCCGGCAGTGCCAGACGTGTCCCACTGCTTAAGCCAGTACATGTCCGGGCCCGTCGGAAGTTTTCTAGAGAGCATTTGGATGATCCAGAGGAGTTTTGGGAGAATGTCCTATGGTCTGATGAAACCAAACTGGAACTGTTTGGTAGAAACACAACTTGTCGTGTTTGGAGGAAAAAGAATACTGAGTTGCATCCATCAAACACCATACCTACTGTAAAGCATGGTGGTGGAAACATCATGCTTTGGGGCTGTTTCTCTGCAAAGGGGCCAGGACGACTGATCCGGTTACATGAAAGAATGAATGGGGCCATGTATCGTGAGATTTTGAGTGCAAACCTCCTTCCATCAGCAAGGGCATTGAAGATGAAACGTGGCTGGGTCTTTCAACATGACAATGATCCAAAGCACACCGCCAGGGCAACGAAGGAGTGGCTTTGTAAGAAGCATTTCAAGGTCCTGGAGTGGCCTAGCCAGTCTCCAGATCTCAACCCTATAGAAAACCTTTGGAGGGAGTTGAAAGTCCGTGTTGCCAAGCGAAAAGCCAAAAACATCACTGCTCTAGAGGAGATCTGCATGGAGGAATGGGCCAACATACCAACAACAGTGTGTGGCAACCTTGTGAAGACTTACAGAAAACGTTTGACCTCTGTCATTGCCAACAAAGGATATATTACAAAGTATTGAGATGAAATTTTGTTTCTGACCAAATACTTATTTTCCACCATAATGTGCAAATAAAATGTTAAAAAAACAGACAATGTGATTTTCTGGATTTTTTTTTCTCAGTTTGTCTCCCATAGTTGAGGTCTACCTATGATGTAAATTACAGACGCCTCTCATCTTTTGAAGTGGTGGAACTTGCACTATTGCTGACTGACTAAATACTTTTTTGCCCCACTGTAGATGCATGTGTATACTCAGCCTGAATAACATGGCCCACAAATCGAGAGAAGGGAAAAAAAGAAGAGATGACATACAGGGGCGCGCACTTTCTTCTTTCATTGTGTGATATTTTACCTCCCCCCTTTCTTCTGCTTTCCTCTTTCTTTCCATTCACCTCTTTAGGGTCTTGTCCAGACAAGAGTATTCTTTTTAGGGTTACCTGGATTCATTCAGGGCCCTATTCCCATATGATGGACTCTATACTCATTTACTGGTTGTTTTTATCTGCAATTTGCAGCCAACAGAAAGGGACAGAGACCAGAATCCAAGGGAGATACAACGTGGGGGCTAATGCGGGGGCCATTATATATTTTCAATTACAGCAGGATCATCTGCTGAGGTTCCCCCTATACCCATGATTAAAGTGTGCCACCATAGTTGTAATCAAGGTTTAGGGGCCCACTCAGATGGTTCGCCCCCCTGAGCTGAACCCTTAGCTGTGCCTCTGATCACAAGTAAATAAAAGAGTTTATCTAGTATACCTGTTGGTATACAATATGACCAGCTACCCAGAAAAAGAGGTATATTGTAGCCTTACATGACAGATGATAAACCTATGGAAACAACCAAAAGCGGCTGAGCAACTCCAACTCCACCATCTTAAGAGGACCCATATAAGAAGAATGACTGTCAATGGAGGACAACCATTTAGATGATCACATTAATAACCTAAAATAACCTAAAACCTGTAATAATATGTCCAGTACTGGGCTCTCGCAAGAGTGGAGGAGACTCAAGACCTGAGCCCACTCAACACGCAGTAGAAGCCAGGTGTGTCACATAAATGGCATCTGTCTCAAACAGACGCTGTCGGAATTGAGCAGCAGCTAACCTCTGCTACCTACAATCTAATTGTGGGGTATCAATGGGTTATTATGGCATCTGGTTGTGTCCCCTCGCTGCCATCTTGGTCCTGCTGTGAAGCTCAGCCACAGACTGATTTACTTAACGGGCCATGATTTTTCCTATATACTGCAAAAATGTGGCATTGCAGTATGTAGTAAAAGTGATCAAATAATTGCAGGTTCAAATCAAATAGTATATATATATATATATATATATATATATATATATATATATACAGTAAAAAATTGGAACAGCACAATGCTCACCGGTGGGTGCCTGGCCTCCCGAGCAGAATGGTCCACTCATCTGCCCACATAGATACAAAAATCAGCAAATGAAGGCAGCACTCCAAATCCTTTCAAAGGTGAAAAATGTGACTTTTATTGAACCCACATCTCTCTCACACTGAGCCTTTTTCAAGCAGTGAGTGTCATTAACAATGGTGCTTTTGTAGGCATAATCTACATTTGCATATTTCATTGATCATTAGGCATAAATACATGTATACATACATTTATCAACAATTGTGTAAAAACATCTCATATGTGCAATCCATATCTCATAAAGTGCATAGTGCCAAAGTGCTAATAAGTTCCAACATCTTCACTATTATTTTGGTCATTTTATACATATTTCTTTTTAACCCCTTCATGACCAGGGGATTTTTCGTTTTTCCGTGTTCGTTTTTCGCTCCCCTCCTTCCCAGAGCCATAACTTTTTTATTTTTCCGTCAATTTGGCCATGTGAGGGCTTATTTTTTGCGGGACGAGTTGTACTTTTGAACGACATCATTGGTTTTAGCATGTCGTGTACTAGAAAATGGGAAAAAAATTCCAAGTGCGGTGAAATTGCAAAAAAAGTGCAATCCCACATTGGTTTTTTGTTTGGCTTTTTTGCTAGGTTCACTAAATGCTAAAACTGACCTGCCATTATGATTCTCCAGGTCATTACGAGTTTATAGACACCAAACATGACTAGGTTATTTTTTATCTAAGTGGTGAAAAAAAATTCCAAACTTTGCTAAAAAAAAAAAAAAAAAATGCGCCATTTTCCGATACTCGTAGCGTCTCCATTTTTCGTGATCTGGGGTCGGTTGAGGGCTTATTTTTTGCGTGCCGAGATGACGTTTTTAATGATAGCATTTCGGTGCAGATACGTTCTTTTGATCGCCCGTTATTGCATTTTAATGCAATGTCGCGGCGACCAAAAAAACGTAATTCTGGCGTTTCGAGTTTTTTTCCCGCTACGCTGTTTAGCGATCAGGTTAATACTTTTTTTTATTTGATAGATCGGGCAATTCTGAGCGCGGCGATACCAAATATGCGTAGATTTGATATTTTTTTTATTGATTTATTTTGATTGGGGCGAAAGGGGGGTGATTTAAACTTTTATGTTTTTTTTATTTTTTTCACATTTTTTTAAACTTTTTTTTTTAACTTTTGCCATGCTTCAATAGCCTCCATGAGAGGCTAGAAGCAGGCACAAGCCGATCGGCTCTGCTACATAGCAGCGATCTGCTGATCGCTGCTATGTAGCAGAATTGCACGTGTGCTGTGAGCGCCGACCACAGGGTGGCGCTCACAGCGACGGGCAATCAGTAACCATAGAGGTCTCAAGGACCTCTATGGCTACAATGGAGACGCATCGCCAACCCCCGGACATGTGACGGGGGTCGGCGATAACGTCATTTCCGGCCGCCCGGCCGGAAGCGGTAGTTAAATGCCGCTGTCTGCGTTTGACAGCGGCATTTAACTAGTTAATAGGTGCGGGCAGATCGCGATTCTGCCCGCGCCTATTACGGGCACATGTCAGCTGTTCAAAACAGCTGACATGTCCCGGCTTTGGTGCGGGCTCACCGCGGAGCCCTGCATCAAAGCAGGGGAGCCGGCATCGGACGGTATAGTACGTCCGATGCCGGTAAGGGGTTAATAGACATCTCTCTCCTAATACATCTTATATTTATTTATGTTCCTTACCCTGCCATACATAGGTCGAACCACATGGAGGACGCTAAATCCGAGAATGGTAGATTTAGCGTCCTCCATTCGCACCATCCAAAATTAAACAATAAAAAATAAAATCAAACCTACACATATTTGGTATCGCCTCTTTCAGAATCGCCCAATCTATCATTAAAAAAAAGTATTAACCTGATCTCTAAAAATTGTAGCGAGAAAAAAATTAGAAACGCCAAAATTACGTTTTTTTTGGTCGCCGCGACATTGCTTTAAAATGCAATAATGGGCGATCAAAAGAACGTATCTGCACAAAAGTGGTATCATTAAAAACGTCAGCTCTGCACGCCAAAAATAAACCCTCACCCAACCCCAGATCACGAAAAATGGAGACTCTACGGGTATCGGAAAATGGCGCTTTTTTTTTTTTTTTTTTTTTAGCAAAGTTTTGAATTTTTTTTTACCACTTAAATAAAAAATAACCTAGACATGTTTGGTGTATATGAACTCGTAATGACCTGGAGAATCATAATATCAGGTCAGTCTTAGCAAAAAAGCCAAACAAAAAACAAGTGTGGGATTGCACTTTTTTTACAATTTCACCACACTTGGAATTTTTTTTCCCGTTTTCTAGTACAAGACATGGTAAAACCAATGGTGTCGTTCAAAAGTACAACTTGTCCCACAAAAAAATAAGCCTTCACATGGCCATATTGACAGAAAAATAAAAAAGTTATGGCTCTGGGAAGGAGAGGAGCGAAAAACTAAAACGCAAAAAAGAAAAAGGGCTGCGGCGTGAAGGGGTTAAAGTAATGATGGCCACTCGTTTTTCTTTACTTAGCTGCTTTTTTCTTGCCATAATACACATTCTAAGGCCGGCGTCACACTCGGCGTAAGACAATACGGTCCGTATATTACGGCCGTAATACGCTGAAAAGTCCCCAAAATAGTGGTCCGTATGTCATCCGTAGGCAGGGTGTGTCAGCGTATTTTGCGCATGGCATCCTCCGTATGGCATTCGTACTGCGAGATTTTCTCGCAGGCTTGCAAAACCGACATACGGATATACAATGGATCCATGTGCTCAAAAAAATAATAAAAATATATATACTATATATATATATATATATATATATATATATGTTAGTGAGACACATATATATATAAATATATAATAATATTTCATACAGCGCGAGATAGCTTAAAAGTCGGTAATTCAATTACCGGCTTTTGCTTTCTCCTTCCTAATCCCGACATGATATGAGACATGGTTTACATACAGTAAACCATCTCATATCCCCCCTTTTTTTTGCATATTCCACACTACTAATATTAGTAGTGTGTATGTGCAAAATTTGGCCGTTCTAACTATTAAATTAAAGGGTTAAATGGCGGAAAAAATTGGCGTGGGCTCCCGCGGAATTTTCTCCGCCAGAGTAGTAAAGCCAGTGACTGAGGGCAGATATTAATAGCCTGGAGAGGGTCCATGGTTATCGTCCCCCCCCCCCCCCCCGGCTAAAAACATCTGCCCCCAGCCACCCCAGAAAAGGCACATCTGGAAGATGCGCCTATTCTGGCACTTGGCCACTCTCTTCCCATTCCCGTGTAGCGGTGGGATATGGGGTAATGAAGGGTTAATGTCACCTTGCTATTGTAAGGTGACATTAAGCCAGATTAATAATGGAGAGGTGTCAATTATGACACCTATCCATTATTAATCCAATTGTATGAAAGAGTTAAAAAAAACACTATACAATAGCAAGGTGGCATTAACCCTTCATTACCCCATATCCCACCACTACACGGGAGTGGGAAGAGAGTGGCCAAGTGCCAGAATAGGCGCATCTTCCAGATGTGCCTTTTTTGGGGTGGCTGGGGGCAGGTGTTTTTAGCCGGGGGGGGGGGGGGGGCAATAACCGTGGACCCTCTCCAGGCTATTAATATCTGCCCTCAGTCACTGGCTTTACTGCTCTGGCAGAGAAAATTGCGCGGGAGCCCACTCCAATTTTTTCCGCCATTTAACCCTTTAATTTAACCCCTTCCCGACCTTTGACGCCACGTAGGCGTCATGAAAGTCGGTGCCAATCCGACCCATGACGCCTATGCGGCGTCATGGAAAGATCGCGTCCCTTCAGATCGGGTGAAAGGGTTAACTCCCATTTCACCCGATCTGCAGGGACAGGGGGAGTGGTAGTTTAGCCCAGGGGGGGTGGCTTCACCCCCTCGTGGCTACGATCGCTCTGATTGGCTGTTGAAAGTGAAACTGCCAATCAGAGCGATTTGTAATATTTCACCTATTATAACGGGTGAAATATTACAATCCAGCCATGGCCGATGCTGAAATATCATCGGCCATGGCTGGAAATACTAATGTGCCCCCACCCCACCCCACCGATCGCCCCCCCAGCCCCCCGATCTGGCCGGTACACTGCTCCGGTTCCCCTCCGTCCAGTGCTCCGCTACCCCCCGTGCTCTTGTCCGCTCCCCCCGTGCTCCAATCACCCCCCCGTGCTCCAATCACCCCCCCCTGCACTCCGATCCACCCCCCCGTGCTCCGTTCCACCCCCCCGTGCTCCGTTCCAGCCCCCCCGTGCTCCATTCCACGCCCCCCGTGCTCCGTTCCACGCCTGCCGCGCTCCGATTCCCCCCCCATGCTCCGATCCCCCCCGTGCTTTCCCCACCCCATCATACTTACCGATCCTGCCGAGCTCCGTCCGTCTTCTCCCTGGGCGCCGCCATCTTCCAAAATGGCGGGCGCATGCGCAGTGCGCCCGCCGAATCTGCCTGCCGGCAGATTCGTTCCAAAGTGAGTTTTGATCACTGAGATATAATCTATCTCAGTGATCAAAATTAAAAAATAATAAATGACCCCCCCCCCCCTTTGTCACCCCAATAGGTAGGGACAATAAAAAAATAAAGAATTTTTTTTTCCCACTAATGTTAGAATAGGGTTAGGGTTAGGGGTAGGGTTAGGGTTAGGGCTAGGGTTAGGGGTAGGGTTAGGGGTAGGGTTAGGGGTAGGGGTAGGGTTAGGGTTAGGGTTAGGGGTAGGGGTAGGGTTAGGGGTAGGGTTAGGGTTTCGGTATGTGCACACGTATTCTGGTCCTCTGCAGATTTTTCCGCTGCGGATTTGATAAATCCGCAGTGCTAAACCGCTGCGGATTTATAGCGGATTTACCGCGTTTTCTTCTGCGCATTTCACTGCGGTTTTACAATTGCGATTTTCTATTGGAGCAGTTGTAAAACCGCTGCGGAATCCGCACAAAGAAGTGACATGCTGCGGAATGTAAACCGCTGCGTTTCCGTGCAGTTTTTCCGCAGCATGTGTACAGCGATTTTTGTTTCCCGTAGGTTTACATTGAACTGTAAACTCATGGGAAACTGCTGCGGATCTGCAGCGTTTTCGGCAGCGTGTGCACATACCTTTAGAATTAGGCTATGTGCACACGGTGCGGATTCGCAGCAGTGTTCCATCAGGTTTACAGTACCATGTAAACATATGAAAAACCAAATCCGCTGTGCCCATGGTGCGGAAAATACCGCGCGGAAACGCTGCATTGTATTTTCCGCAGCATGTCAATTCTTTGTACGGATTCCGCAGCGTTTTACACCTGTTCCTCAATAGGGATCCGCAGGTGAAATCCGCACAAAAAACACTGGAAATCCGCAGAAAATCCGCAGGTAAAACGCAGTGTCTTTTACCCGCGGATTTTTCAAAAATGATGCTGAAAAATCTCACACGAATCCGCAACGTGGGCACATAGCCTTAGGGTTAGGGTTGGAATTAGGGTTGTGATTAGGGTTATGGCTACAGTTGGGATTAGGGTTGGGTTGGAATTAGGGTTGTGATTAGGGTTATGGCTACAGTTGGGATTAGGGTTAGGGGTGTGGGGGGGTTAGTGTTGGAGTTAGAATTGAGGGGTTTCCACTGTTTAGGCACATCAGGGGGTCTCCAAACGCAACATGGCGCCACTATTGATTCCAGCCAATCTCGTATTCAAAAAGTCAAATGGTGCTCCCTCACTTCCGAGCCCTGACGTGTGCCCAAACAGTGGTTTACCCCCACATATGGGGTACCAGCATACTCAGGACAAACTGCGCAACAATTACTGCGGTTCAATTTCTCCTGTTACCCTTGTGAAAATAAAAAAAATGCTTGCTAAAACATCATTTTTGAGGAAAGAAAAATGATTTTTTATTTTGACGGCTCTGCGTTGTAAACGTCTGTGAAGCACTTGGGGGTTCAAAGTGCTCACCACATATCTAGATAAGTTCCTTGGGGGGTCTAGTTTCTAAAATGGGGTCACTTGTGGGGGGTTTCTACTGTTTAGGCACACCAGGGGCTCTGCAAACGCAATGTGACGCCCGCAGACCATTCCATCAAAGTCTGCATTTCAAAAGTCACTACTTCCCTTCTGAGCCCCGACGTGTGCCCAAACAGTGGTTTACCCCCACACATGGGGTATCAGCGTGCTCAGGAGAAACTGGACAACAACTTTTGGGGTCCAATTTCTCCTGTAACCCTTAGGAAAATAAAAAATTCTGGGCTAAATAATTATTTTTGAGGAAAGAAAACGTATTTATTATTTTCACGGCTCTGCATTATAAACTTCTATGAAGCACTTGGGGGTTCAAAGTGCTCACCACACATCTAGATAAGTTCCTTTCGGGGTCTAGTTTCCAAAATGGGGTCACTTGTGGGGGGTTTCTACTGTTAAGCCACATCAGGGGCTCTGCAAACGCAACGTGACGCCCACAGAGCATTCCATCAAAGTCTGCATTTCAAAACGTCACTACTTCACTTCCGAGCCTCGGCATGTGCCCAAACAGTGGTTTACCCCCACATATGGGGTATCAGCATACTCAGGAGAAACTGGACAACAACTTTTGGGGTCAAATTTCTCCTGTTACCCTTTGGAAAATAAAAAATTGCAGGCTAAAAGATCATTTTTGAGAAAATAATTTTTTTTTTATTTTCATGGCTCTGCGTTATAAACTTCTGTGAAGCACTTGGGGGTTCAAAGTCCTCACCACACATCTAGATTAGTTCCTTTGGGGGTCTAGTTTCCAAAATGGGGTCATTTCTGGGGGATCTCCAATGTTTAGGCACACAGGGGCTCTCCAAACGTGACATGGTGTCCGCTAACAATTGGAGCTAATTTTCCATTCAAAAAGTCAAATGGCGTGCCATCCCTTCCGAGCCCTGCCGTGTGCCCAAACAGTGGTTTACCTCCACATATGAGGTATCGGCGTACTCGGGAGAAATTGCCCAACAAATTTTATGATCCATTTTATCCTACTGCCCATGTGAAAATGAAAAAATTGAGGCGAAAAAAATTTTTTGTGAAAAAAAGTACTTTTTCATTTTTACAGATCAATTTGTGAAGCACCTGAGGGTTTAAAGTGCTCACTAGGCATCTAAATAAGTTCCTTGGGGGGTCTAGTTTCCAAAATGGGGTCACTTGTGGGGGAGCGCCAATGTTTAGGCACACAGGAGCTCTTCAAACGCGACATGGTGTCCGCTAACGATGGAAATAATTTTTCATTCAAAAAGTCAAATGGCGCTCCTTCCCTTCCGAGCCTTACCATGTGCCCAAACAGTGGTTTACCCCCACATATGAGGTATCTGCGTACTCAGGAGAAATTGCCCAACACATTTTAGGATCCATTTTATCCTGTTGCTCATGTGAAAATGAAAAAATTGAGGCTAAAAGAATTTTTTTGTGAAAAAAAAGTACTTTTTCATTTTTACGGATCAATTTGTGAAGCACCTGGGGGTTCAAAGTGCTCACTATGCATCTAGATAAGTTCCTTGGGGCGTCTAGTTTCCAAAATGGGGTCACTTGTGGGGGAGCTCCAATTTTTAGGCACACGGGGGCTCTCCAAACGTGACATGGTGTCCGCTAAAGCGTGGAGCCAATTTTTGATTCAAAAAGTCAAATGGCGCTCCTTCCCTTCCAAGCCCTGCCGTGCGCCCAAACAGTGGTTTACCCCCACATATGAGGTATCAGCGTACTCAGGACAAATTGGACAGTTTCTCCTTTTACCATTGGGAAAATAAAAAAATTGTTGCTAAAAGATAATTTTTGTGACTAAAAAGTTAAATGTTCATTTTTTCCTTCCATGTTGCTTCTGCTGCTGTGAAGCATCTGAAGGGTTTATAAACTTTTTGAATGTGGTTTTGAGTACCTTGAGGGGTGCAGTTTTTAGAATGGTGTCACTTTTGGGTATTTTCAGCCATATAGACCCCTCAAACTGACTTCAAATGTGAGGTGGTCCCTAAAAAAAATGGTTTTGTATATTTCGTTGTAAAAATGACAAATCGCTGGTCAAATTTGAACCCTTATAACTTCCTAACAAAAAAAAATTTTGTTTCCAAAATTCTGCTGATGTAAAGTAAACATGTGGGAAATGTTATTTATTAACTATTTTGTGTCACATATCTCTCTGGTTTAACAGAATAAAAATTCAAAATGTGAAAATTGCGAAATTTTCAAAATTTTTGCCAAATTTCCGTTTTTATCACAAATAAACGCAGAATTTATTGATCTAAATTTACCACTAACATGAAGCCCAATATGTCACGAAAAAACAATCTCAGAACCGCTAGGATCCATTGAAGCGTTCCTGAGTTATTACCTCATAAAGGGACACTGGTCAGAATTGCAAAAAACGGCAAGGTCTTTAAGGTCAAAATAGGCTGGGTCATGAAGGGGTTAATAGCTAGAATGGCCAAATTTTGCACATACACACTACTAACATTAGTAGTGTGGAATATGCAAAAAAAATGGTGATATGAGATGGTTTACTGTATGTAACCAGGTCTCATATCATGTCGGGTTTAGGAAGGAGAAATGAAAAGCCGGTAATTGAATTACCGGCTTTTAAGCTATCTCGCGCTGGATGAAATATTAATATATATACATATATGTGTCTCACTGACATTATATATATATATATACCTATTCTATGTGTACACATTTATTCTACCTATTCTACTGTAAGCTGTCAGTGTGATTTTACTGTACACCGCACTGAATTGCCGGCTTTTCTTGCTAACAGCGCTGCGTATTTCTCGCAAGTCACACTGCTGGTCCATGTGTAATCCGTATTTTTCGGTCCCCCATAGACTTGCATTGGCGATTTTTTTGCGCAATACGGTGACAAACGTAGCATGCTGCGATTTTCTACGGCTGTAGAAAGCCGTATAATACAGATCAGTAAAATACGGCAGATAGGAGCAGGGGCATAGAGAATAATTGGGCCGTGTGTAATGCATGTTTTACGGACGTTTTTAATGCGCTCATACATCTGTAAAACTCGCTAATGTGACGCCGGCCTAACAGTCTATTCAGTAGGACTATCAGCTGTGTATCCACCAGACTTCTGCACAACACAACTGATGGTCCCAACCCCATTTATAAGGCAAGAAATCCCACTTATTAAACCTGACAGGGCACACCTGTGAAGTGAAAACCATTCCCGGTGACTACCTCTTGAAGCTCATCAAGAGAATGCCAAGAGTGTGCAAAGCAGTCATCAAAGCAAAAGGTGGCTACTTTGAAGAACCTAGAATATAAGACAAAATTTCAGTTGTTTCACACTTTTTTTGTTAAGTATATAATTCCACATGTGTTAATTCATAGTTTTGATGCCTTCAGTGTGAATGTACAATTTTGATAGTCATGAAAATACAGAAAAATCTTTAGATGAGAAGGTGTGTCCAAACTTTTGGTCTTTACTGTACACACGTGGTCAAAACTGTTGGTACCTCTCGTTTAATGACAGAAAAACCCACAATGGTCACAGAAATAACTTAAATCTGACAAAAGTAATAATAAATAAAAAAAAATATGAAAATGAACAAATGCAGCTGGTGTGGGCAGGTAAGGCCAGTGTGGGCAGAGGAGGTGGTGGTGCTCTGTGGTGCGGGGGGGCTACGCTGGCATTTTGTGAAAGCCCGGAGGCCCCGCACATCCAATGCTGCGATGCAGTGGCCTCCGGGAAAATGGCCACCAGGGACAGCACATGTTCAGATTGAGATCTCGGCACAGAGATCTCGTCCCGACATGCCACTGCATCCCAAAATGTCGGTAGAGCCCCCCCCCCCCCCCCACACCACAGAGCACCACCACCGAACCTGCCGCACCTACCGCATCTGCTGCACCAGCCTGGGAAGGGAGCGTGATCATCGCCCGGCAGCGTCGGAGCGGGACCGCTGCAGAATCGCCCGACTCCTGCTTCCGCCACAGTATTTGTAACTATATTCCAACTATAAGATGCACCCCCACTTTCCCCAAAATTTGAGGGGCAAAAAGTGCATCTTATAGTTAAAAAAATACGGCAAGTAGGAGGTATTGGTCAATATTAATACTCAAGCTTGCAACCTACGTCATGGTTCTTCATTGTCTTGTCTATCCCTACACTAAAATTAAAAGCAAAGCAGCAAGGAACTAAAATGCCCTCTAAATTAAATTAACATATATTTTTGGAATTTTGGCGGAATTTTAATTCCTTGTGGTTTTTGCTCTGAATTCAAGTCACCTAAGTGATTAAAAGTTATGTAAAAAAAATAATGAAGAAAACATTTTTAAAAGTGTAAAAAAAAAAAAGAAAAATCTATGGCTTCAAATTTTTTTCCCAGTTTTAAAACAAAGAGAAGAAATTAAAAAAAATTAAAATAAATACATCGGCGCATCCGATAAAGTCTGAGTCATCAAAATATGAAAATAATTAGAGAAATAAGAGAAAAAATTAGAAAGATAAATTAGAAAATAAGAGAAAAAAGCTTGAAGCTTCAGAATTGAGGTTTTTCAATCACTATGCAAAAAACGCTACTTCAACAAAACACCATACTAATATGTAGGCGAGAACGAGGCATAGGCAGATATTATACAAAAAATACAATGAAAATCATGTGTACCACAAATGGGAATGGATAAAAATTGGATAAAATGCCACGCAACAAGGCACGTTGGTAACAGTAGAGGACTTCTGAAAGGGGCACATATTTTTTCTTACTGTTTTATATTCCTGGTATTTTAAACTAATGCATGATGGACATGTTTTTACCCAGAATTTACTGAGGTTTATATATGGCTGACGTTAGAAAACTGCGGTGCTCGGGCAGCCCTAAACACGGCTCTCGCGGCTCTTTGTTCTGCGATTAATATTCCCATGCGGTAATCCGTTATGATCCCGGGTGACAAGACGTGTGTCGTTTTGTTATTTCGAATTATTCTCTATAAATGTTCCGAGTTTCTGTTATGGAGACGGATGCTGTACACAGGGACATCAAAGAAGTCTTCCTTGGGGGGGGGGAGGGGTACAAATGTAATTTTCACTATTTTTCTTCCTGTTTAACTATTTAAAGGAAATACAGGGGAAGGTAACATCAGAATATTGCCTATTGTTTAAATCAGGTTTTTGTATTGATCTATTTTTTGGGATTTTTTTTTTTATGTCATGAATCATGATCTGTATTAAGAAAAAAAATATTTAAAATCTTGTAATTTTTACACTGCCCATCTGAGCTATTTTAGTCTCATAATTCTTGTTTTGTTTTACAGAAAACTTTACAGGAGTCTCATTATCAGCACAGGCAGGATGACAATGACAAGTCACACCTCAATGCGCAGCTGAAAACACAGGATCTAGCAGTCACAATAGTCCAGAATTTTTTTTTTTTTTCCTGCTTTCCAGTGCATCACATGATAAATTGAATGGTGTCATTTAAAAGTAAAACTTGCCTGGCAAAAAAAAACAAAAACATATTTCCTTTAAAATTTGTTTTTTTGGGTATGACTGACATTATAAACTATGGGTTAAACCTCCAGACAAGTTTATTTCATGTCTCTATTCATTCCTGAGTATAATTAGGTTTTGGGTTTTTTTTGGCATAAAAAGGAAAATCTGATCATCTGATCATCTTTGGTCAGGATTCAGCAACCTCCTGTGATCATGTGTTGTCCCTGGAGGAAGCTTTAATCGGCCATACATTTTCTCTGCAGCAGCCACTAAAGGAGACACGTGGTATTACACACAGGAAATATGACAGCCAAAACAAGACGACACCTTTCATCAGTCAAATATTTTGTGTGACCTTGTTCAAATATCCCAGCGTTGTTATAAGACAGATTCCCAACAGGGCCTGATGGATTCGATTGACTTACAATGGGGTTAGTTTGGTTTCTGTCCTTTTTTATAGCTATAGTACAGCTGCATGTTTGCCATTAGCAGATGGGGTGTGAACACAGCATAACAAACATCAAGATCAGTCAACATGATTTACTGATCCCATAAATATCTTACTTCACTAAACTTTTATCGATATATATTAAAACATCATCCAGATAGGAGAAAAAGCGGCAGCACTCACCAGTCTTGACAGCAGGTAATCCTTTATTGACACATACTCTTCACGGCTCGGGGGTGCATATTTACAGATGAGTGTACAGGTAAAACGACGGCCGTTTCGCGCTACTCGAGCGCTTCAACAAACCTTCAACAGCGCGAAACGGCCGTCGTTTTACCTGTACACTCATCTGTAAATATGCACCCCCGAGCCGTGAAGAGTATGTGTCAATAAAGGATTACCTGCTGTCAAGACTGGTGAGTGCTGCCGCATTTTCTCCTATCTGGATCATCGCATTGTTATATCTTCTTGGTGTGAGCACCCGAAGTCTTGCTGTTCGGCTGATATCTATGCTTGCTGGGTCCGGTGTGTCGGCTCTGACGTCCTGGTGGTGCGGTCAGCTGTATCTGGATCTACGATTAAAACATCATATTCTTTTGCTTTTATCCAACGCAAATAATTACAAAACAACAACAAAATAAATGTGTGCATGTGAAATGTGTTCAATGTCTATCCATTTGTATTACGTAGACTTTTGCCTGCCATTGTTCATTGTACTAGCGATAAACATGTTTTGGTCTCTTTAAGAGATATAATCAACCCTACATTGAGCCTACAGAACTGGGAAGGGTTATTATTAGTGATGGGCAAACCCCTGGATGTTCAGGTCCGCTGGATTCAGCCGAACAGTTAAAAAAAAGTTCGGTATGGGTACCAGAACAGTACCCGAACCTGAACCCTGATCCCATTCACATGAATAGGGGCCTGAGCATCCAGTGTTTGCTGCGCTGTCATGTGACAGCAGCAAACACTGACTCTGATTGGTGGTAAGATTAATACCGCTGGTCAGAGAATTGCAGTTCCCGCACTGTCAGTTGACAGTGTGAGCGTGCGTATGAAGCATTATATGGGGCTCCTGATTCAATAACTTAACCTACCGATGTCTCAATTAATTTTACTCTTATTGGTATCTATTTTTATTTTTGAAATTTACCGGTAGCTGCTCCATTTTCCACCCTAGGCTTATACTCGAGTCATTAAGTTTTCCCAGTTTATTGTGGCAAAATTAGCGGGGGTCGGCTTATACTTGAGTATGTACGGTATATGTGATCAGTATGCCTGCGAAGCTACAATTTTTCCACCACAGATACACCATGCATAGAGATACACCTGACAACAGACTGTTTAAAGTATTTTTTTTGTTTTTTGTGAATTATGGAGAAAAAAAAATTGTAGAACAAGGCTAGCAGACAGAACTTTGCTACTTATGCCTGCTAAGCTATGATTTTTTTCCACCACAGATACACCAGGCCTTGGCCTGACATAACAGACAGTATACATTTTTTATTGTTTTTGGTGATTTTTGGAAAAAAAATAAAAATGAATTGTACAAGGATAGCACACAGAACTATGCAACTTATGCCTGCTATGCTACGATTTTTCCACTACAGATACACCAGGCCTCAGCCTGACATAACAGACTGTGTAAAGTTTTTTGTTTTTTTTGTGAATTTTGGAGAAAAAAAAATTGTAGAACAAGGCTAGCAGAACTATGCTACGAATCTTTGTGAGGCCGCGCGTGCGCAGATGGTTCTTCTTGGCTTCCCGGGGCTTCAGGAAAATGGCCGCGGGATACCGCGTGTGCGCAGATGGCGATCGCGGCGGCTATTTTCCTGCAGCCGAGATGTGAACTCGGCTTCAGGAAAATGGCCGCCGAGATCGCCATCTGCGCACGCGCGGCATCCCGCGGCCATTTTCCTGAAGCCCCGGGAAGCCGAGAAGAACCATCTGCGCACGCGCGGCCTCACAAAGATGGCCACGCCCACCGATAAATGGCTGAATAGCGCAGATCGCGCTATTTTCCTTCAAGCTGCGCAGTGGATTCGCCACTTGGACATGCGCACACCACTACGCCACCAACGGAGATCTGGGGGAGAAACAGCGCTGTCACCACGCCCATATGACCTGACCAGCGTGAGTGACAGCCCAAAACAGCAACTTTACAAAGGTATTTTGGCAGCATAGGTGGGGAATAAAGGCTCCAAAATACACTAATGTAAAGCCCAGCTCTGCCCCTATTTAATGCTATTTTTAGCTCTTCTTGAAAAAACGGATTGACAGGTTTCCTTTAAATAAGCAGCAGACAGTAATGGAGATTTTGGAGGTATGCAGTGAGAGCTATGTACGCACATACAGTGCCTGCAGGCCTTGCACTGATGTGGATATGTGCACATAGACTCCCCTGCCTGCCTAGCGCTGCAACTCTGGACCCCCGAATTAGCCCTTAAAAGGACTGTTGGTTTCTCAGGAGTATTGGACTGAACAGTTGCAGACCTTCACTAACTATTAAAAGGACGATTCTGACCCTATCTCAGCAGCAGCTCTCCCTACACTCGCTAAGTCCGGAGCAGAATGCAGTAAGCAGGTCGGTGCCAGGTCTCTTATAGCCCTGATGATGCTGTGCAGCCAGCCAATCACTGTAATACCACAACAAAGATGGCTGGCAAAGATGTGGCATTACAGTGCACGGCTGACAATCCTTGCATTGTAATTGGCGCTCTAAAGATCACCAGAATTGCAGGGCAGAGACCCGAGCTCCCGCCGAATAATCCCGGAAATACTCGGTGCTCGCCGAGGACACCAAGCATAGTGATACTCGGGCGAGTACCGAGTAGTGGCGAGCACGTTCGCTCATCACTATATACTATCAATACTTAGGTTTTTATGTGCAATATAATCATTGTAATTTATTATAACTAATCACAGTTAGTTACTATGCCCGGACAACACCGGGCTCTTCAGCTAGTAATGTAATAATTATAATGTATCAATATTAATATTGATTAGAATTAATTTCGGCCTATTGGTTCGGCCCTCCACAACAGTCATGGTCTCTAATGTGGCCCCTCGGGAAAATTAATTGCCCACCCCTGGAATATACAGATCAATATTTTTGAGTTGGAGTCTCCAGAAAGTGGAAAGGGCTTGGATATGTGGTTTAAAGGAGAGAGCTGAGTCAAGGGTTAAGGTACCTTCACACTAAACGAGGTCGCTAGCGAGATCGCTGCTGAGTCACAAGTTTTGTGACGCAACAGCGACCTCAGTAGCGATCTCGCTATGTTTGACACGTAGCAGCGACCAGGCCCCTGCTGTGAGATCGCTGGTCGTGTCGGAATGGCCTGGACCTTTTTTTAATCATTGAGGTCCCGCTGGGTAGCACACATCGCTGTATTTGACACCTTACCAACGACCTCGTTGACGACTCAGACACCGACACATAGGCGTGCATTTGCGTTGCCTTTTCCACACCCCTCCGCTTCGATTGGTGGTCGCTACTGCGTTCTGATTGGCGGTCATGACTTCAACAGAAGGTGACATAGTAGCGCTTCCATCCTTTGTTCCTGACCGCGTGGTGGTTTGCAGATCGTTGTAGAGTTCTCCGGCCTGCGACTCCTCTTCGATTTATCTATTCTTCAACGGTTCTTCTGACACCTTTTGTGCACGGTAGGTATCGTTTGGGGTCTCAAATGCGTTCCCACCGAAGGGCTATTGTGTCGCCTCATAAGGCAAGGCCGCCACCAATCAGAACGCAGTAGCGACCACCAATCGGAACTGAATGGGCGCGGAAAAGGCAACGCAAATGCACGCCTGTGTGACTACAACGTCACACAGGACGTCCCTCATCGAGGTCTGAATCGTCATAATAGCTGCCATGTGACAGGGTCACAACGACCAACGACATCGTTGTACAGGTCGCTACAGGTCGCCACATCGCTGCTGCGTCGTTGGGAAGATCTCACTGTTTGACATCTCACCAGCGACCACAGCGCAGCACAGCAGCGCAGCAACGATCCCTGACGGGTCGTATCGTTGTCGGGATCACTTTAGCGTCGCTAAGTGTGACGGGGCCTTTACTCTTTACTCCATCAGCCATCATTGCACACGGAAAAGCTGTTTTTCACTGGAGGAGGCTGATGAACAGATCTTATCACCTCCCTGGTCATCAGCAGCTATTTTGTGGACAGAAGATCTGTACAGTCTCTTTTGAGATGGTTTTAGGCTCACTTTACGAAGTTGACCCATTAGGCCCCAGATCCAGGTTGGTACACAAACCCCGGACGTTGGTGCAATTGGCAGGATTGCATGTGGCGAGCGAGGACGTGGTACACAAATGAGTTTTAGGAGCAGCAGGTCCGATGAAGTGAATTAGCAGGAATATAAGCAGGTTAAGTATGGTTTGCACTGGAGGTGAAGTACACAATACTAAAGTCTTGTATAAGAGCTCATACCCATCAGTGTTAATAAAATTGGTCCGATGTTCTTCCTAAAAAGTCGGACGTGTGTCATGCAAGTGTCATGCAAGTACAATGCAATTTTTCCCAAGTAGCATTCATATGCTGTGTGTATGCAATCCATATGCAATACGATTTTAACATTAGCTTTTACATAGACTAATTCTCTGTTATTTAAAGATAGTTTTCTAACGAAATATTCTTCAATATGTACAAGATAGATAGATAAATACAGATAGATATAAATATGGGAGTGAGATACTGTAGCTAGTCATTGCTTTGTGTGTGCAGCATACTGTACATGTATTTGAGTCATAAATAAGTAAATTAACGAAAAAACTGGAAATGTTAATAACCAGCTGAGGGAAAATGACAGCTGGGGGCTGAGGTTTATAGCCTGGGAAGGAGGTAACAAACATGGAGCTTCCCAGGTTATTAATATCAGCTCACAGCTGTATACTTACCCTTTACTGGTTATTAAAATGTGTGACCGCCAAAAAAATGACGTGGGGCCCCCTATAATTAACAACCAGCATAGGCTAGGCAGACAGGTGAGGTCTGATATTAATAGACAAGGAAGGGGTGATGGATATTGGCCCCCTCCCAGACTAAAAAGATCAACTCACAGCCAACCCAGAAATGGCACATCCATAAGATACGCCAATCCTGGCGCTTAGTCTCCGCTCTTACAAGGTGCCGTGGCAAGTGGGGTAATAGTAATGGGGATGATGTCAGCTTCGTTATTTGAAATAAACAACTCCCCCTATTGTATCCATTTAGTTGAAAAAATGAAAAATATCAAAAGCAAAGTTATACTCAACTGTCCAACAAGAAGATAGTCCATCAATGCCCATGTTTCCTGTAAAAGACAAAAAAAATAATAAAAAAACATATTTCACACCTGTCCGATGAGAAAAAAAAATCCATTTGTCCATTGATGAGTATAGCTCTGCTACATCTAGATGCCATGCTGAACGTTGGCATGATGAGAGCATTCAGCCTGTCATCCAGCAGAGAAACTGAGCTGAGCGTGATAGAGCAGCATCAGTGTCTCACGGTGACCTGAATAAGATGAGCGGAGTTCATAGCCGATGAACTCCGTTCACCTGACTGACAGCATAGCTAGCTACATGAACATTAACCCCTTCCTGAGATGCGCCGTACTAGTACTGCTTTGCGGAACTGCGTTCCCACAAACCGCAATACTAGTACGGCGCTGCTATATCCGGTCACCGCGCTGTATTGCGTGATGACTGGGGGAGGATGGCTGCTGTTTCTGACAGCAGACCATCCTGGCACGTCACCACGAGGGGCTGATCCACCCCCCGCATCGGCGATCGCTGTGATTGGCTGGTGGACTCTCACGAGCCAATCACAATAAAGTTGGAAAAAAAAAAAGCATGTGACAGGCTGTGATTGGTGCTGTGTGACGTAGCACCAATCACAGCCGTCACAGTAGGTGGGGTGATCACCACGTCACCTCACCTGATTAACCCCTATGGCGCTGATTGGCTGAACAATAGCTTCTAGCCAATCAGCGCCAAATGGGTTAATTTAAAATAGCGATCACCGCCCTGCACGCCACCTTTACCTCAGATGTGGCGTGTAGAGCGGTGGTCTAAGCCTCTCTGTGTACCTTGAGATAGAGAATCCATTGGTGGCCAGTGTGATCAACCCGGCGATCTCCTGCCTCCATGTGCTGCCTCTTCACTGAAATCTCCTGCGATCTGACTGCTCTCTGCTGCCATCTGCCTGCTGTGTGACTCCTGTGATCTCAGCAGCAGCAGCAGCAGCACCTCCGCCACCCCTTTCCCATCCCCCATCCCTGGGGTATGTTATGGTTATACTATTCTATCACTCGGTTATCACATGCCTCTTTCTATATATACCATCAGACTCTTTTCTATGAAGACACGGGATATCGACACCTGTGGTTCATTTTCTTGCAGATGGTCAGTACACCATTTATATATGCTTTATACATCTTCTTTATATCCCCTAATACTCATCTATGGGTTTATATAAATATATTTTTACATCTATCTCCATGTCTACATTCTTATACGGAGACGCTTCTCCCCCTATCCTATACAGTGTGAGCCCACATGAGTATTTTCTCTCCCTATAGGGACATAGTACTACCATTCCACTTCATCATAAGAGCAGTCGGGTATGTTATTTATCCTTTTTCCCTTTCCCATTTTTCCTACCCTCACTTCCATCACTATGCACTTATGTGTTTTAGTAGTGCTTGAGATTTGACTTTGTGCTTTTTCCTTTTTTTATTTATATTTTTTCTTATGTACCTTAGATTGTACCATTATTGTCTATTTATCTATGTTAATATATTGTATGCAGTTTACTGAAGAAGGTCGTGCTGAGACCGAAACTGCAATAAATCTCTCTTTCTAAGCATCTAAAAAACATACCAGTTGAGTGCCAATTTCTTTATATTGGGCGTCAGTGTTTGGTGACGTCCCCCCCCATCCAATTGAATTTTTAGCACACTCTTTTTGTGCTTTTTTTCCTGTGCGCGTCGTCCGAATTTTTCTTTTTTAGCTAGTTAGTATACCGGACTTCGCAGTCTAAGCGACGTCCAAGTTTTTTTTTTAGAGAAAAATAATAGTAGTTAGTACAGCATAGTATAAGGCTGCCGTCACACTAGCAGTATTTGGTCAGTATTTTACATCAGTATTTGTAGCCAAAACCAGGAGTGGGTGATAAATACAGAAGTGGTGCACATGTTTCTATTATACTTTTCCTCTAATTGTTCCACTCCTGGTTTTGGCTACAAATACTGATGTAAAATACTGACCAAATACTGCTAGTGTGACGGCAGCCTTAGACATAGCAAGGTAGCGTAGCCGGCGTCACATCGTTAGTGACGACCGATCTTTTTAAGAAAAAAAAAAATTGTACAGCGTAGTTTTAGTGGTAGCGTGTTAGTACAGCCGGCGTCAAAGCATTAGTGATGACCGATCTTGTTTTAGAAAAAAAAAGTACAGAGTAGTTTTATAGGTAGGGAGGTAGCTTTTTTTTTCTTGCATAAAAAGTGCTTTAGGAGAGCGTACGTCACATTGTTGGTGACGTCCGTTTTTCTTTTGTAAAAAAAAGAATTAGTTGCGTCGATTAACTTTTTAGCGAGTGCATTAGGGGAGCGTACGTCACAATTGTGGGTGACGTCCGTTTTTCTTTTGTAAAAAATTTGCGTCGGATAAATTTATAGGGAGGGCATTAGTGTTGTGAACGTCTGTTTTCTTTTATACTAACTTTTTTTTTAAATCTGATTTTTCTTTACATTTTTTCTTCTACATTTTTTCTCACTACTTATTTTTTCTCTGTTTTGTTATAATAAAGAGTACCCTATACACAAGCCCCACACATTACACGTGTAAAAGCACCACTTACATACACATCCCCGGGGTTTGGGACAACAAGGCGCTATTCACCAGAGGAAGCTTACGCCATCCTTGCGTCCGACACGGATTCAGCCAGTGAGAAAGATCCCACATTCCTCTATTCCTCCTCATGCTCCTCATCTGGTGAGGAAGGACCCCCAACAAGGCGCCCTAGGACCCAGGCAACTACTGCAGCAATCGATTCCGTATGGATTGCACCCCCCGAAAATTTTCAGCCCGTCATTTCAGATTTCAGCAACAGCTCAGGAATCCAGTTTGACACCACTGGCCTCACTGAAATTGACTTCTTCAAATTCTTTTTCAGTGAGGAAATAATAAATGTTATGGTGGCCCAGACAAACCTGTATGCCCAGCAATTTTTCACCCAAAATCCCACGTCCTCATACGCCAGATGAACCTCCGTAAATGCAGCAGAGATGATGACATTTTGGGGAATTGTGCTGCATATGGGCATAATAAAAAAACAGAGATTCGTCAGTACTGGAGTACTGATATTCTCTACAGTATACCAGTATTCCGCATGGCCATGACAAGGACACGATTTGAAGGGATCCAAAGATTTTTGCATTATAGTGATAATGCGCAGTGTCCTCCCCGAGACGATCCTAACTTTGATCGTCTATATAAAATTCGGCCAGTGGTTGAACACTTCAGCAGATCATTTGCTGAGGCGTACATACCCCAGAGGGACATCGCTATTGATGAATCTCTCGTTCACTTCAAAGAGAGGCTAAAATTCCGACAGTACCTGCCCAGTAAGAGGTCCAGGTACGGAATAAAGCTGTACAAACTGTGCGAGAGTACCTCAGAGTACACCCACAGATTTAGGGTCTATGAGGGGAAGGACACCCAAATTAACCCCCCTGAATGCCCCCCCGTCCTGGTGGTGAGTGGGAAAATTGTGTGGGAATTGCTGCACCCACTGCTGGATAAAGGTTATCACCTCTACATTGATAACTTTTACACCAGCATCCCACTCTTCAAGGCCCTCTCTGCCAGAGGAACAGCTGCATGTGGCACCGTACGAAAAAATCAGCGCGGCCTCCCTAAGCTGCTAATTGGGCAAATACTGAGAAAAGGGGAAAGCAGAGCCCAATGCAGCGACAACATGCTGGTGGTCAAGAATAAAGACAAAAGGGATGTCCTTACCCTGACCACCATACACCGTGACAACAGCACCCTTGTCACTGTTCGTGGGACCACAACAGAAGTCCGAAAGCCAGATTGTATCTTGGATTACAATCGGTACATGGGGGTGTGGAGCTCTCAGATCAGGTCCTCCAACCATACAGTGCCATGCGAAAAGCCAAAGTATGGTACAAAAAATTGGCCGTGCACATTGTACTGATGCCACTGTACAATGCTTTTGTGCTGTCCCGATCTGCAGGCAATACGGGGGTCTTCCTTCAGTTTCAGGAGGAAGTCATCAAGGCTCTAATGTTTGGCACTCAGGGAGGTGAGGGCCCTAGTACTTCTGAATCTGATAATGCCCATATTGTCCCAGGTGAACATTTCCCAGGACAGGTTCCCCAAGCAGCGAGGACAGGCCGATCACAAAAACGGTGCAGAGTATGCTCCAAGAGGGGAATCCGAAAGGACACAACTTACCATTGTGAAACCTGCCCTGAGAAACCTGGCCTTTGCGTTAAGGATTGTTTCAAAGCGTACCACACGCCTACAAATTAATAAAATTAGTTTATACCCTTTTGACACAACACATCTATAATCTGATGTACCAAGCACATTTTACACACACCTCCACATTATAAATTCATACACTAAAACCAAAAGCATTACAGTTACAAACGCAACATGATGTCCGCAGACCATTCCATCAAAGTCTGCAATCGAAAACGGCACTCCTTCCATTCTGAGCCCTGCCGTGCACACAAACAGTGGTTGTCGCCCACATATGGGGTATCGGCGTATTCAGGAGAAAATGTGCAACCACTTTAGTTGTTTATTTTCTTTCATTACCTTTGTGCTAAAAGATCATTTTTGTGGAAAAAATGTGATTTTTTTTTTCACGGTTCTACGTTATAAACTTCTGTGAAGCACCTGGGAGTTCAAAGTGCTCACCACACAGCTACATAAGTTCGTTAAAGGGTCTAGTTTCCAAAATAGTGTCACTTGTGGGGGTTTTTCCAATGTTTAGGCACATCAGGGGCTCTTCAAACGCAACATGGCGTCCACATTCAATTCCAGCCAATTTTGCGTTCAAAAACTCAAAAGGTGCTCCTTCCCTTCCGAGCCCTGCTGTGCACCCAAACAGTGGTTTTCCCCCACATATGGGGTATCAGCGTATTCAGGAGAAATTGCACACCAACTTAAGTGGATCATTTTCTCCTTTTACCCTTGTGAAAATAAACTAATTGTTGCCGAATGATCATTTTTGTGACTAAAAAGTTAAATGTTCATTTTTTCCTTCTACATTGCTTCAGATCCTGTGAAGAACCCGAAGGGTTAATAAACTTCTTGAATGTGGTTTTGAGTACCTTGAGGGGAACAGTTTTTGGAATGGTGTCACTTTTGGGTATTTTCTGTTATATAGACCCCTCAAAGTGACGTCAAGTGTGAGGTGGTCCCTAAAAAAAATGGTTTCCTAAATTTTATTGAAAAAATGAAAAATCGCAGGTCAACTTTTTACCCTTATAACTTCCTCACCAAAAAATATTTTGGTTCCAAAATTGTGTTGATGTATAGTACGCATGTGGAAATGTTATTTATGAACTAATTTTTGTGACATTTATCTCTGATTTAAGGGCATAAAAATTCAAATTTATAAAGTTGCTAAATTTTTAAAATTTTCGCCAAATTTCCATTTTTTTCACAAATAACCATAAGTCATATATCGAAGAGATTTTACCACTATCATAAAGTACAATATGTCACGAGAAAACAATCTCAGAATCACTAAGATCCGTTGAAGCGTTTCAGAGTTATGACCTCATAAAGTGACAGTGGTCAGAATTGAAAAAAATGGCCTGGTCAGGAAGTTGAAAACAGTCTTCGGAGTGAAGGGGTTAAACTACACACTCACTGCACTAATTATATATGCCACTGACATCTTTCTATCTATCCAATGTATATATCTATTTCATCTATTCTGTGCGGGTGTCACGAGGCAGAAATAGGAAAACAGGAGATGAGGAATCTGGGCCCCTGAACTGCCCCTCAGGCTAGGGGAAGCCCTGTCTTTCCTTAACTTGGGGGTACCCTTGAAGGTAGGGAGGCCCAAGTCACCGACCTCTCCCTGTCTCCTGTTAAACCCTGTACTAAACCCCCAACCCCCACCCCAGGAGGTGAACAGTGAAAACAGCACCACAAAGCAAAAAAAACAGGAATAAACAATATGAGAGTGAGGGGAACACGATACCAAAAGGTGAATGCACAAACTACAAAGTAACAAAGAAACAATAACACCACACTTAGCTTTCTCTGCTGAAATGCACCGCTCAGCAGAGTAAGGCACCAGGAATAAGTATTCATCTGTAGAACAACAGCACTCAGCAAGCTCCTATTCCAGCAAGGTTGGTATCCAAAGGACCTGTAAAACCAACCGTCAGCTGATGCACCAGGTGACCTTTTAAAGGAAGGTGGGAGTGGTCACCTCACCACCATAACAGCAGAACACACTGCAATGCAATTACACCAGCGGCCACCGGGGAAAAACTGCATTAACCCCCAATGACCTGAAAGGAAAAAAGGTTTTAATCTGAAGGAAACCAGATCTGCCACAGATCCAAACATGGATTGTGACAGCGGGTCACACAGTGAATGTACTGTACTCATCTGATAAAATGTTGGGTTTTCTAGGAGATGGGTGCATAAAAATTGGATGGGACACGCTAGATATGAACATTTTGAATATCTGGCTATGCCTTTCGACTTTAGCAACACCCCTGCCACCTTTCAGCACTTTATCAGTGATGTTTTTCGATATTTTTTGGGTACATTTGTTGTTGTTTATTTTGATGACATTCTTATATTTTCAGATACCTTGGAGGAGCATCGAAGACATATCCAGTTAGTCCTGGAACGTCTACAGGAAAACCATCTCTATATCAAACTCGAAAAATGTGAATTTGAACAAGCCAGAACTCATTTTCTGGGATATATCATCTTCCCAGAAGGTCTGAAAATGGATCCCAGTAACATCAGATTGGTAGTTGACTGGCCTACCCCAAGAAATTTAAAAGGCGTTCAGCGCTTTATAGAATTTGCAAATTTCTACAGAAGATTCATTAAAAACTTTTCAAAAATAATCTTACCAATTACTTCACTCACGAAGAAAACGAAAGTCTTTTTTAGTCCCCAGAGGCACAAGTGGTGTTTGACAAACTAAAGACACTGCTTACTTTCGCACCATTACTAGTCCATCCAAACCCTGAACAGCCATTTGTTGTCGAAGTAGATGCCTCAGACTCTGCGGTGGGAGCCGTCTTATCACAGTGAGTTGGAGACAAATGCAGCTTCTTCCTTGTGAATTTCTTTCTCACACCAAGTCATCTGCAGAACAGAACTATGACATTGGGAATAAGGAACTTTTAGCCATTAAAGTTGCCTTCTCCAAATGGAGACATCTTTTGGAAGGGACCAATTATCTGGTGACTGTTCTTAGTGACCACAAAAATGTAGAATTTACAGAATCTGTACAGCTAAGAGGTTCTCTCCAACACAAGCACTTTGGGCCTTATTTTTCTACAGGTTTAATTTTGTAGTTTTAACGCATATGAGTATGAGCTCTAACAATCTGAATATACGGGTACATGTCCTAATGGGCCTTAATTGGGATTTAATGGATGACATCACTGAGCCACAGTGGGCAACTGGCAAAATCCGACCTGGGGTGCAAAAGAGGGCAGCGGATCATTGGTGAAGGAGCTGAGCTTGGCATACCCAGGACATGTATGTAATAGATAGGAGCATACTGCGAGAAGCAAGTCGCAAAAACCCAATGTAATTGGGCATCTTTTGACTTGTTTGGCGCAGCCGCAGTAGCCCTGGAATTGCAATACGACCCCATTCACTTACATTGGGCTGCATTGTAGCAGCAACACTTAGCAATCTTTAGCTGTGTTACCGTGTAGGGCCAACGTAATAGTCATAGGTGGCGGTGATATTAAAACCCAGGATCATGTGGGCAGATTGACCATCCTGTCTGGCTGAGGGCAGCAATTTTCTAAGAAGGTGGAAACTGACATCACTCCATTGCCTTGAGAGTGTATCACCTACTCTTCATCATGTGAATCACCCAGCTTGTCCGTTCTGCCTGTCGGCCTGAGAGACCGATGCCTCTATTCAGGGACATTATGCGTCTCCTCACAGTTTCTAAGGAGCAAAGCACAACTTATAAATGAGTTAACAATGAAGTCAAGGTGATGCCGGAGTCACTGCCACACACCCGAGACACATCCATAATATGAAGTCATGTAGCAGAATTGGTCTAATTGCTGGAAGCTCAAGTCACAGATCAGCTCACAGTAACATGGGATTTTTTTCTTTTAAAAGTATTTTCTAATTTCAGTATGATTTGAACAGTAAAGTGCTAATTGGAATCCTTCTACACAGATTGGACCTAAAGTGTACGGTGTAGTATCATTTAATTTGTCAAAAGAGACAGAAAAAAAGGAAGAGATGTTGGGAGAGAAGGAAGGAAGAAAGAGAGAATGAAAGAAAGAAGAAAGAAAGAAAGAAAGAAAGAAAGAAAGAAAGAAAGAAAGAAAGAAAGAAGGAAATAAAGAAAGAGAAAGAAGGAAGGAAAGAAAGAAGGAAAAAAGATATAGAAAGAAGAAAAGATCAAAAGAATGAGAAAGATGGAAAGAAAAAAGAGAAAGAAGGAAGGAAAGAAAGAAGGAAAAAAGAAATAGAAAGAAGGAAAGAACAAAAGAATGAGAAAGATGGAAAGAAAGAAAGAAAGAAAAAAAGGAAGGAAAGAAAGAAAAATGAAAGAGAAAAGGAAAGAAAGAAACAAGGAAAGAAAGAAGGAAAGAACGAAAGAATAAGAAAGAAGGAAGGAAAGAAACAAGGGAAGAAAGAAGGAAAGAAAGAAAGAAAGAAAGAAAGAAAGAAAGAAAGAAAGAAAGAAAGAAAGAAAGAGAAATAAAGAGAAAGAAGGAAGGAAAGAAAGAAGGAAATAAAGAAAGAAAGAGAAAGAAGGAAGCAAAGAAACAAGGGAAGAAACAAGGGTAGAGAAAGAAAGAAAGAAAGAAAGAAAGAAAGAAAGAAAGAAAAAGAAGAAAAAAAGAAATAGAAAGAAGGAAAGAACAAAAGAATAGGAAAGAAAGAAAGAAGGAAGGAAGGAAAGAAGAAGGGAAGAAACAAGGAAAGAAAGAAAGAGAAAAAAGGAAAGAAAGAAAAAAGGGAAAAAGAAATATAAAGAAGGAAAGAACAAAAGAATGAGGAAGATGGAAAGAAAGAAAGAAAGAAAGAAAGATAGAGAAAGAAAGAAAGAAAGAAAGAAAGAAAGAAAGAAAGAAAGAAGGAAAGAAAGAAAGAAAGAGAAAAAAAAGAAAGAGAAAAAGGAAGGAAATAAACAAGTAAAAAAAGGAGGAAAGAACGAAAGAATAAGAAAGAAGGAAGGAAAGAAAGAAAAAGAAGGAAGGAAAGAAAAAAGATAGAAAGAAGGAAAGAACGAAAGAATGAGAAAGAAGGAAGGAAAGAAACAAGCTAAGAAAGAGAAAGAAGGAAAATAGAAAGAGAAAGAAGGAAGGAAAGAACGGAAGAATGACAAAGCTAGAAAGAAAGAAAGAAAGAAAGAAAGAAAAAGAAAGTAAGAAAAAAGAATGAAAGAAGGAAAGAAAGAGAAAGAAGGAAGGAAAGAAAGAAAGAGAAAGAAGGAAATAAAGAAAGAAAGAGAAAGAAGGAAGGAAGGAAAGAAACAAGGGAAGAAAGAAGGAAAGAAAGAAAGAAAGAAAGAAAGAAAGAAAGAGAAAGAAGGAAGGAAAGAAAGAAGGAAAAAGGAAATAGAAAGAAGGAAAGAACAAAAGAATGAGAAAGATGTAAAGAAAGAAAGAGAAAGAAGGAAGGAAAGAAAGAAAAAAGAAAGAGAAAAAGAAGGAAGGAAATAAAGAAGGAAAGAACGAAAGGATGAGAAAGAAGGAAGGAAAGAAGCAAGGAAAGAAAGAGTAAGAAGGAAGGAAAGAAAGAAGGAAAAAGAAAAAGAAAGAAGGAAGGAAGGAAAGAATGAAAGAATGACAAAGATGGAAAGAAAGAAAGAAAGAAAGAAAGAAAGAAAGAAAGAAAGAAAGAAAGAAAGAAAGAAAGAAAGAAAAAGAAAAAGAAAGAAATGCTGGGAAGGAAGGTAGGGAGGATGAAATGAATAAAGGGATTCATATTTTTTCTTACCCTTTCTCTTGCTGGCATAAGCATAACAATAGCAAAGTGAGTTCACCAGCAAGTGAGGGCCCAAATTACCATATGTAAGATTCATAGTAGCCTGCCCAGTGCCAATTATTGAATTGTATTTTTAAAGCTCTTTGTTTGCTTATTATTGGTTTGATCCTTTGTGTTCTAACCTGGATCCTATACCTATGTGCGTAATACTGCATTATATGTCTTTCTATATTTGACCCTTTTAGGTCACTGTTGTGTCCTATGTCTCTGTCTGAACCTCTGGACGTAACCCCAGGCATCCTCTGTCTATGTCCCTGCTATATAACCCTGTCATTGTCCATGTTGCTCTGGTTTTGACCAGCTAACCTTGTAGTATTCATTCAAATCACTCTACCGGTCAGCAGCTACTCTGTGGACTCAACCCAGAAGCTTCCTGAACCAGAGAAAGGGTGAGGACTTGAGTATCCTCAGGACCTGCTAAGCAGAGCGGCTCTTCATGTGATGGATTTGCTGCAGAAAGGAAGATAAGAATAGATGGAAGAAAAGAAGGAAAGATGGTAGGAAGGAAGATGCATATGTTGGTACAATTAAGAAATAAGATTGATCTAAAACAATTCTATAATTACTACCCCAGAGCTACCACCATTTCGTTATCTTCTCCTTCGGAGTGGAGGTTGTTTGATCTTATTCAGATACTAGATAACCAACTTTGCCTCCTCTTAGGGTCTCTTCACCTTTTATTTGCAAATTGCATTTTTGTGTGCTGAGGAAGTTTTCTAAAAATTGTGGTAAATACCATGTTATAAGTGCAACTCTTGAACAGAACAAACCCTTCTGTTTAAAAGTAATGTGAAATTCCTTAAGAATTTTGGTAGAAACTATATAAATTAAAGTGAAGAACTTAAAAAAAAAATGACAATGGGCCAACAATAAAACAAAGAAAATATGACAGTATGAGTTCTATGTTCATTATTAGAAAGATAGAATCTCACATTAGTTGAACATTTGTTCATGGGAAAAACCCCTATAAATAAGAAGTTAGAATCTTTGGTTCTCAAGAGAAGTAATGTGGAGCCTTCATTTACCATCGTTTGAGATGGTCTGAAGATGCTGGAAGCAGCAGACATCTAGTCCTTTACTGCAGAGGAGTGGTACAATAATTAAATGTGAATGGGACTGTTTGCTGTGGGTGTAGGAGCCGACATTATAGAATGCTTCTCGAACTTTCCCAGGCTCTTAGATGATGCCCAAGTAACCATGTAGAATTGTGTTTTGATTGTAGAATTGTGTTTTGTCCAAAGTGATTGAAACAGGCAGATTGTTGACACTTCTACTTCTAGGATGGTGACATTCAGTCTCCAGTTTCGGGATGTAGGCTCTATTTTGTCCACAGCAACATTCACACTAACGAGGCTGAAAAATATTGTATTGATAAAAGAAAATTGAGATTATAGTTCAACCCATCCAATAAATGCATGTTGTTCATTCTGGTTCCTGGAAAATCCACTGCACTATGCACAGATAAAGCTTGCGAGTAGAGATGAGCGATCACGAACTGTAAAATTCTTGGTCCGTACCTGACACTAGTCAGGTGCTGAACTCTGAAGTGGCAGATTTTTCCTATGTGACATGTTAGAGATCCACTCAAGGAGAAATATGCAGTTAGGGTACGTTCACATTTGCGGTTTGCGCCGCAGCGTCGCCGCCGCAACAAAACGCATGCGTCGTGCGGCCCTATCTTTAACATTGGCGCCGCATGGGGCCGCATGTGCATGCGTTGTGTTGCGTTTTACGCCGCATGCGGCGTTAGGGCGCACCTGTCTGGGCGCGGCAAACGCAACATGTTGGATTTTTTGTGCGGCGCCGACCTTTTAAAAAACGCATGCGTCGTGCGGCCCTATCTTTAACATTGGCGCCGCATGGGGCCGCATGTGCATGCGTTTTGCTGCGTTTTTGTTTGCGTTGTGCGTTGCGGCGACGACGCTGCGGCGCACAACGCAAATGTGAACTTAGACTAATATATGCTTGCATGATCTGATTAGGTTACCTTTGTGGTGTCTCTTTTTTATCCTGTCTACAATTACCGTCTGCTCCTCCGTTTTTGGTCGTTCCTCCTTGCTGTCCTCATGGTCTCTATAGTATTGTGTACTTGATATTTTATGATGAATTACAAATAAAAATTTTTTGTTTTTACTTTACCTTGTGGTTTATGGTTACTCAATTTTTTTCTTCTTTAAAGAAACAGCCTCAGTCTTGACCGACAGCTCGGAGAAAGATATGAAATCCAGGTCAATGTCACTGAGAGCAGACTATTATTATAACATAACGGTGAGATCAGCGAGAAGAGTAATGCATTATACAATGAGCTCTGAGTTCATAATTACAGTTGAAAAAAGCATTAATTCGGGGTAAAAAAAAAATCAGACTTTTACACTTGTTTAGAAAAAAAAATAGCTAATCAGTTGAAGAAGATGAATGGAGGCTTGGTGAACCTTTTAATTCTCATCTGTAAGAGACATGATAAGTGTTAAGGCTAGCGGAACGCACCGAGTAAATATAGAGGTTTTATTATAATAGATGCGTTCGCAGCCCGGGGTCCACCGTGCAGGAGAACCTGCTGCTAGTAAACGGCGGAACTATGTGGCGGTATGAGCCAACTCTGTCACCTCACAGAGCAGCCGTAAACTCAAAGCACTGCGCCCTATTAGACTTCACAGTGGCACAGGCCAACTACCCAACTGAGAGCAGTCAGTGGTCATGCATGCACACAAAAACTCCTCGCCGGAGGTGCCAGCATTCTAGGGGCCTATTTCAGCCTGGTCCCTGAATACATTCACACACAATCTCCTCGCCGGAGGTGCCAGCATTCTATGGGCTTATTTCAGCCGGGTCCCTGAACACAAACTCACATGACCACACTGGCGCAAAGCACATAACATAGAACGAAACTAGCGCATGGCTGTGCGGCCATGCAAGCCTTAAATAGTTGCAGCACGTACAGGACCTTCCATGAAGGACCAATAAGAAGCTGCCACAGAGCGTGAGAACCTACAGGACCTTCCGGAAGGACCAATGGCTTTAGCTGCAGTATCTGATCATGTGACCCTCGATCTCCACTGAGAGATCTTACTCTGGGCATGCTCAGAATGAGAAAAGCAGGACTTAGTCCCAGAAGCGTCTGCTCGCCGCTGCCCAGCACTGACTTCAATGGCAGAAGCAGGAAACGCAGCAGTAACTCTTTGTACAGAGTCAGACTGAGGGAGACGCTGGGACTGACGTCTCCGCTGAGCAGGCTCCACTGCGGCAAGAGAAGAATGGGAGATCACAGCGGAGATGGCCTAAGATTCCCCCTGTGCAGAGGCGGGAACTCGACCCCTAACAGATAAGTAGTGATGAGCGAGCATGCTCAGATAAGATTTTAACCAAGCACTCTCATGTCCTGATCGAGTATTTTCAGCGTGCTCGAAAAATATGCTTGAGTTGCCGCGGTTGTTCAACAGACGCAACACATGCAGGGGTGGCCTGTTTGTTAGGCAATCTTTGCATGTTTTGCATCTGTCGAACAGCTGTGAGACATGAAGGAGCGGGGACTTCAGCATATATTTATATTTTGAACACGCCAAAGATGCTCAATTAGGACATGAACACTTTATCCGAGCATGCTCACTCATCACTAATGGAGAGGCCTAAAAATCTTTCAGGTTTGGCATCTATGAATCTGGATCCTTTACCGTCAGTCCTTCACTGTTCTTATTGATGCGCAAAAGAAGTGCCTAGTTTTTCTATCGTAGAAGGTAATGTAGCCCTGACCATCTAATAAGTCTCACTAATGGTGAAACTGGAGTTTTGTGAGTTCCAAGGCAAAATTCGGAAGTGGGCCACCGTACCTGCTAAAACAAGCTGCATGTTGGTCAGATGTATGGGCCCAGGGGTGTTGATTGTCTATGTTCAGCCCTGAAAAAAAAAAAAATAATAATATATACAAATATCTATATACAGTATATGTAAAAATGAGTGTATGTGTGTGTGTGTGTATCGATGATGATGTCATAATGGTTGCCATGGTGATGGTGATATCATAAAGGTTGCCATGGCGATGATGATGTCATAATGGTTGCCATGGCGACGATGATGTCATAATAGGTTGTGATGGTGATGTCATAATGGTTGCTATCGTGATGATGATGTCATAATAGGTTGTTATGGTGACGATTATATCATAATGGTTGCCATGATGATTATGATGTCATAATAAGTTGCTATGGCGACGATGATGTCAGAATGGTTGCAATGGCAAAGATGATGTCCTAATGGGTTTATGGGCATGAGACTATGGAATGGAGGATGCGTATGATGGGCATATGGTCATGGAACTATGGGATGGAGGATATGTATGATGGGTATATGGGCACAGGACTATAGGATGGAGGATGTGTGATGGGTATTTGGGCACAGGACTATGGGGTGGAGGATGTGTATGATGGGTATATGGGCACAGGACTATGGGATGGAGGATGTGTATGATGGGTATATGGGCACGGGACTATGGGATGGAGGATGTGTGATGGGTATATGGGCACAGGACTATGGGATGGAGGATGTGTATGATGGGTATATGGGCACGGGACTATGGGATGGAGGATGTGTGATGGGTATATGAGCATAGGACTATGGGATGGAGGATGCGTATGATGGGTATATGGGCATGAGACTATGGAATGGAGGATGCGTATGATGGCCATGGAACTATGGGATGGAGGATATGTATGATGGGTATATGGGCACAGGACTATGGGATGGAGGATGTGTGATGGGTATTTGGGCACAGGACTATGGGATGGAGGATGTGTATAAAAGGTATATAGACATGGGACTATGGAATGGAGGATGTGTATGATGGGTATATGGACATGGGACTATGGGATGGAGGATATGTATGATGGTAATATGGGTATGGGACTATAGGATGGATGATAATCATTATAATAAGAACAAAAGTCTGCAATGACTTCAGTCTGCTGTGTGATCCCTTAGAAGTGTGTCCTTAAAAGTGTGGATTACAGTAGAATTAAAACCTGAAAGATGTATACAGACTGTGCCCTGCTACCTGCCACCATCGCACTCTAACAAGCATCTCTATTCTTCCAACAGGTATGTTTATCCAGCCTGCTCCCCTGCTTTGTCTGTCTATGAAGTGCACATAATACATCACCCAGCTTTCCACACAGACTTTCCTCTGCTCCTAGCATTCTCATGGTATGTTTATCCAGCCTGCTCCCCTGCTTTGTCTGTCTATGAAGTGCACATAATACATCACCCAGCTTTCCACACAGACTTTCCTCTGCTCCTAGCATTCTCATGGTATGTTTATCCAGCCTGCTCCCCTGCTTTGTCTGTCTATGAAGTGCACATAATACATCACCCAGCTTTCCACACAGACTTTCCTCTGCTCCTAGCATTCTCATGGTATGTTTATCCAGCCTGCTCCCCTGCTTTGTCTGTCTATGAAGTGCACACAATACATCACCCAGCTTTCCACACAGACTTCCCTCTGCTCCTAGCATTCTCATGGTATGCTTTTCAGCTAACCCCAGCTCTACCCTAGTGTTATTTATGACCTTGTTTACTCAGGCCTGAATGCATGCATCTGGTCAACTCTTAATTCTCTGACCAAGATGAGCAGAGACCACTCCTCTCTGCTTCACACCTGAACGCACTTAGTTTGCCATATATTGCATAGCAAAAGTCTGCAATGACTTCAGTCTGCTGTGTGATCCCTTAGAAGTGTGTCCTTAAAAGTGTGGATTACAGTAGAATTAAAACCTGAATTGAACCTGAAGGGAACTGAAGGTAACTAGCCAGTCACTCTAAACAATGTTTCTGTTTGTTTTCACTTTCACCCCTATAATCTTTCACTTTCTGCTAACTCCCCTGATCCCTACACCAAGTAAGGAACTGTTCATCTCCTCTTCAATCCTCCACATCCACCTCACCTCCTCCACAGAACTGTTCCTTAACATACAATCTTCTGTCTCCAAGCACAGACAGCCCCCTCATGCGCTCTCCTGCTCCCACCTGCTAACACTTTCTCTGCTCCTTCTCACTGCTGGTGATATCTCTCCAAATCCTGGTCCTCCTCACCATATTCCCACAATCGTTTCTACCTCCCACCCACGCTCTATCACAAACTTCCGTAACCTCTCTAACCTTATACCCATTCGCCCAGCCCCCGCCTCCCCAGTCCCACTAACAGGAGCTCTGTGGAACGCTCGCTCTGTCTGCAACAAGCTCTCCTACATCCATGATCTCTTTGTTACTACCAAACTTTCCTTCCTTGCCATCACCGAAACCTGGCTCACCCCTTCTGACACAGTCTCCCCTGCTGCACTCTCTTACGGTGGCTTCCACCTTTCCCACACACCCCGCCCCAGCAGCAAACATGGCGGAGGAGTTGGTTTTCTCCTGTCAGATAACTGCTCCTTCACCCCAATCCCACTGCCACCCTCTGTTACCCTCCCTTCCTTTGAGATGCACTCTATGCGCATCTACTCCCCCACCAACCTCCAACTGGCTGTCATTTACCGCCCCCCAGGGCCAGCCACCACCTTCTTTGACCACTTCACCACCTGGCTACTTCATTTCCTTTCTGCGGACATTCCCACTATCATCATGGGCGACTTCAACATCCCCATTGACACTTCCCTCTCAGCTGCCACTAAACTTCTAACTCTCACTTCCTCCTTCGGCCTCAGTCAATGGTCCTCTGCAGCCACTCACAAAGACGGTCACACACTGGACCTCATCTTCACCCGCCTCTGCTCTCTAACCTCTCTAACTCACCTCTTCCACTCTCTGACCACAACTTTCTCACATTCTCATCTCTCTCCCCTCCATATCTACAATCCCCACCCCACAAACTTTCACACCCTCGCAGAAATCTTAAACATCTTGACCTACATTCATTCTCTGAATCCCTCCTCCCCCTCACAGGCATAAGTTCCATACACAATGCGGATGACGCTGCTGCTCTATATAACACCACAATAGCTGTAGCTTTGGAATCTGCTGCCCCACTTACACATACCAAAGCTCGCAAAATCAACAGACAGCCCTGGCACACCAGCCTGACCAAAGAACTGAGGCGAGCTTCCAGGGCTGCTGAGCACAGATGGAAAAGATCCCACTCTAACGAGCACTTCATTGCATTCAAACAGTCCCTCACTACTTTCAAGACCACACTCGCCACAGCTAAACAAACGTACTTCTCATCTCTCATATCCTCTCTCTCTCACAACCCTAAACAGTTATTCAACACCTTCAATTCTCTCCTCCGTCCCTCAGCACTTCCTCCCTCCCCACTTATCTCCGCTGAAGACTTTGCCTCATTTTTCAAGCAGAAGATTGATAGCATTAGAGACAGTTTTGGTCAACAACCCCCAGAGCCCTTCCTCCCGATTTCCCAGCCCTCCACCTCCAAAACCAACTTCTCCACCATTACAGAAGATCAACTCTCCACTCTACTCTCAAGATCGCATCTTACCACCTGTGCACTTGACCCGCTCCCATCCCACCTCATCCCAAACCTCACCACAGTCTTCATCCCAACCCTAACCCATCTCTTCAACCTATCACTAACAACTGGTGTTTTCTCCTCAAGCTTTAAACATGCCTCCATCACACCTATCCTCAAAAAGCCCTCTCTTGACCCATCCTCTGTATCTAGCTATCACCCTATATCACTTCTCCCCTATGCCTCCATACTACTGGAACAACACATTTACCTTGAACTGTCCTCCCATCTATCTTCCTGCTCCCTCTTTGACCGCCTACAATCTGGCTTCCGGTCACACCATTCCACTGAAACTGCCCTAACTAAAGTCACCAATGACCTCTTAACCGCCAAGAGCAAGCGACACTACTCTGTCCTCCTCCTCCTCCTCGACCTGTCGGCTGCCTTTGACACAGTGGACCATTCCCTATTATTACAAACCCTCTCATCCCTTGGCATCGCAGACTTGGCCCTATCCTGGATCTCATCATACCTAACAGACCGGACATTCAGCGTCTCCCACTCACACACCACCTCCTCACCTCGCCCTCTCTCTGTCGGAGTCCCACAAGGTTCAGTCCTTGGGCTCTTGCTCTTCTCCATTTACACCTTTGGCCTGGGACAGCTCATAGAATCTCATGGCTTTCAGTATCACCTCTATGCTGACGACACACAGATCTACATCTCTGGACCAGATATCACCTCCCTTCTAACCAGAATCCCTCAATGTCTGTCCACTATTTCATCCTTCTTCTCTGCTAGATTTCTGAAACTTAACATGGACAAAACAGAATTCATCATCTTTCCCCCATCTCACGCGACCCCCCCAACGAACCTATCCATTACAGTAAATGGCTGCCCACTCTCCCCAGTCCCACAAGCTCGCTGCCTTGGGGTAATCCTTGACGCTGATCTCTCCTTCAAACCACATATCCAAGCCCTTTCCACTTCCTGCCGCTTTCAACTCAAAAATATTTCATGAATCCGTTCATTCCTCAACCATGAATCTGCAAAAACTCTAGTCCATGCCCTCATCATCTCTCGCATTGACTACTGCAACCTCCTGCTCTGTGGCCTCCCCTCTAACACTCTCGCACCCCTCCAATCTATTCTAAACTCTGCTGCCCGACTAATCCACCTGTCCCCCTGCTATTCCCTGGCCTCTCCTCTCTGTCAATCCCTGCACTGGCTCCCCATCACCCAGAGACTCTAGTTCAAAACCCTAACCATGACATACAAAGCCATCCACAACCTGTCTCCTCCATACATCTGTGACCTCGTCTCCCGGTACTTACCTACCCGCAACCTCCGATCCTCACAAGATCTCCTACTCTACTCCCCTCTTATCTCCTCTTCCCACAATCGTATACAAGATTTCTCTCGCGTATCACCCCTACTCTGGAACCCTCTACCACAACACATCAGACTCTCGCCTACCATCGAAACCTTCAAAAAGAACCTTAAGACCCACCTCTTCAGACAAGCCTACAACCTGCAGTAACCACCGATCGACCAAACCGCTGCATGACCATCTCTACCCTCACCTACTGTATTCTCACCCATCCCTTGTAGATTTTGAGCCTTCGCGGGCAGGGTCCTCATTCCTCCTGTACCAGTTATGACTTGTATTGTTTAAGATTATTGTACTTGTGTTTATTATGTATACCCCTCCTCACATGTAAAGCGCCATGGAATAAATGGCGCTATAACAATAAATAATAATAATAATAATAAATAATAATAATAATTTGTTAAAACTAGTCACAGTTAGTTACTATGCCCGAGTAATGCCGGGCTCTTCAGCTAGTAATGTATAACTCTCACGAAAAAAGCATGGCAATAAATTAATTCTTCTAAATAATAGTCATATCAAGAAAATATTAACTCATTATCAAGAGCAGAAATACCAATACCACTATGGAAGTGCAAAATAATGCTCACATACTGTATTAGAACCACATTGTGTCTGAATATACCCACCATCCTGTCACTGAATAAAACTGAGTGTACCAAGATCAATATAAAAATAATATCACAAACAAGGAATAAATGCTGCCCCACTATGACCACATAGTGACCAAGTAATACAACAGTACTGATCAATAATAAACACAAGACTACTATCGCTAATACTACCGCCAGTGCCATTGCAGCCAGACTGGGGCACGTCAGTAAGGTGGTAGCTAATGAGAACTCCCTTACTTTGCTCACAAGAGTGCAGCTAGGGCAGAGTGACGCAGCGTAACACATTGACCCATGCGGTCGCCCCGTACCAGGAAGATGGAGACCCCCAGTGTAACCTATTATGCATCTGTAACATCTGGCTCCCTCAATGGGAAGTTAGAGGGGTCTGGTGCTGCACAAATTGTGCCAGAACATAATCTGAAGGTGTTTTGGGCAATTATTACTATTGGTTAACATCTTGGCATTGCTGAATTAGTACTTTGAGTTCACAAGGGTGTATAGTGTATGACTGGCCTGTTGGGGTCACTCACGATTTCTCACAATATTACACACTACAGACTGTATACAGTATAAAATAGATATTAGTCCTGATGAGCCTGGTGTAACTACTGTGAACATACATATCTAAATTACTGTGTACTCCTAATATCAAAATGGGTACTTCAAGAATCCAGATAAAATAAGTGAAAAAACAAAATCAGGGTATTCAAAATGAAACACAACCACACACACACACACATACACCCCCGAGGACCCCTGTGTAAGGTGTTTTGGGACACGGATATAGATATTGGTTAAATTCCCCCCTTACAGCATTATGCATAGGAGCTCTGTAGATAGTAGAAGCGTATACACTACAGGTAGTAGAGTGATCACCAGTGATGTCTCCAATTGAAGTGATTCATTTTTACTTTTCTACATCCCTCGCAGGTGGCTAGTATTCCTACCAAACAAGACTTGTGTCTGCAGAATATAACAATTATGGCTGATCACTTCTAGAGCACCCTCCCTACTTTTTTCCGCTATTTCTACAGTAACAGTACCTCCCTTTTGTCTAACAGTATCAGTATCCTCACAAATAAAATACATTACAGCAGTGATATCCCACCACTCAGTAGAAATGTGCCACTGTGTCCCTCCTTAGTATACTAATGTATAGGTTCCTTTTTGTAGTCCCCACAAAATAGGAAAGTTTCCCTTTGGGCCCAGTACAGTAGTACCATCCAACTTTTATGTCCAAATACAGCTCCAATGTTCCTCTTTGTGGTCCCCTTTATACTAAAAATACAGTACTAATGGTTCCATTTTAGGGTTAAGCATATTATTAATGTCTCCTTGTGCATTCATCTTAATGTCTTTCTATGTGGCCTCCATACATTGATAATGTCCTCCCTAATGGTCTCCATACAATATTAATGTGGTCCTCGTATGATAATAATGTCCATAATAATGTCCTCCTATGTTGTTCTCCTATATGACCCTAACACATTAATAATGTACTTCTATGTTGCCCCAATCCCTTACTAACATCTCCCTTTGTGGCTCCCAAAGAATAATAACATCACCCTCCGTGGCCCCGATAATATTCCAATATGAATGTTGATAATAGTACTGTCACAATGGTGTCGCATCCCCTTGGTAGACCTGGAGTTAGACGGTCACGTCAAGTAATGAATCGCAGGTTTCCTTTAGAGATGGTGTGATTTGTGTCCCGGAATACATGGATTAAATTTCTTCTGGTGCTGAAGAGGTTAATAACTAGTGATGAGCGAGTGTACTCCTTGCTCGGGTTTTCCCCCGAGCATGCTCGAGTGACCTCCGAGTATTTATGACTGCTCGGAGATTTAGTTTTCATCGCCTCAGCTGAATGATTTACAGCTACTAGCCAGGCTGAGTACATGTGGGGGTTGCGTGGTTGCTAGGGAATCCCCACATGTTATCAAGCAGGCTAGTAGCTGTAAATCATCCAGCTGCGGCAATGAAAACTAAATCTCCAAGCAGTCATAAATACTCGGAGGTCACCCGAGGGTGCTCTGGAAAACCCAAACAACAAGTACACTCGCTCATCACTATTAATAATAGTGATGAGCGAATATACTCATTACTCGAGATTTCCCGAGCACGCTCGGGTGTCCTCCAAGTATTTTTTTAGTGCTCGGAGATTTAGTTTTCCTCACCTCAGCTGGATGATTTCTCTTAACCAGCATGTGGGGATTCCCTAGCAACCAGGCAACCCCCACATGTACTTATGATGGCTAACAGATGTAAATCATTCAGCTGTGGCGATGAAAACTAAATCTCCGAGCACTAAAAAATACTCGGAGGACACCCGAGTGTGCTCGGGAAATCTCGAGTAACGAGTAAATTCGCCCATAACTAATTAATAACCCTTTCTATGCTGGTCAGAACCATGCACCTTCATTTCAGCTGCTTCTGATCTGGTCATTACCTCTTCCTATAAAAACTGGTCAGACCTTCTTCTCTTTGCCAGTGAAAGAATCATCTTCCTGCACTGTGTGCTAAAGCTAAATGGTTTTTCGTAAAGTTGTTGTAGAAGTGTTCTGTGGTTTGCTGGAGTATGTATGTGTTTATCTGCTGGTCCCTGTTTCCATTTAGTTTATTCCTCCCTTTCCCTATTCTCCTTCCTGTTGCTGGTTTATGCTTTTGTATGATAGTGGTTTTCTGTTATCCCTGTTTTGTCTTTGTGTCTTCTTTACTTTACATTTCTGTCCCTTGCCACATGGGGTGGGGGAGGGGACAGATTTGGGTTTAACCGGGACAGGGATAGTTAGGATCCCAGTTCCAGGGACAGTTTGAGGCCCCCCTTCCTTATCGAAGACTGTCACAGTGTGACAAGTGCCCTCATTGTGGTCCTCTTCATGCCGCATTTAAAAAACAACAACCCAATCTTTTACCTGTCCCCGCTCCGACAATGAGCAGCTCTGTATTCTTCCTCCATTACCAAGTGCCGCCAATTCTTTTAATTTAAATTTTTTAAGACTATTTTATATATGTTCTCCTGCTTTTATTTTTTTATGTTTGCCATTTTGGGTGTGGTTTGGGGTTTCCAGAATTTTTTTGGCTGATTTATCTATTGTGATTTTTTTTAAAAGTTGCTACATTTTTGTACAAATGTACTTTAGTGCTCCCCTGGAGTGATATTATATACGCCTGAAATTTTTCTGCAATGTTTGCAACATTTTAGAAGAACATGCGACTTTTTACTCTATGAAGTAAAGTAACTATCTAAGGTTTATATGGCAGATCACTCATTGCTCTACTACATTGGAATCATTCATTCAGGTTGTATTTTGGATACTAAGCTATTTAGAACCCTCGACCCATCACATTTTTTCACTTTCTGTAAAAACTGCTCTGTGTACAAAAAGCTGTATAATAATGGAGATATCTGTTCTTTCTCTTTGTTGTCCTAATGACAGCGTAGGACCATCCCGATCAAGGTCACCTTGTCCATGGTGGGATGGCTTTTATGCTATTTTTGATCAAAAATAGTATTACTAACAACTCTGTGTTATTTAAATACACTTTTCGTTTTTACTTATATAGTTACAGCAGGGTTTTTGCTCATTTTACTTCTTGTAAGTTTTATATGCTTTATGACCAATGTGAGCATGCGTTTATGTGCTGCATGTATACCAACTTAAACCAAGCTCAAGTTTTGTGTTTCCTCTTTGTATTTTTGCATTTTGTGCAAGCCAGGGTTTGGCCTCCCTCCCTTGAGTTGGAAATTACATTTAAGTGCTTCCCTAGACTGGAGTCCACAGGTTGGGACCCTGTCCTTTTGTTTGCCCTTATTCACACACTGAGGTCAACTCTGACACATGGTAAGGTTTTTAATATTAGACAGTGTAGGACCGTCCTGATCAGAGTCACCTTGTCGACGGTGGGATGGCTTTTATGCTATTTTTGATCAAAAACAGTATTGCTAAAAACCCTGTTATTTAGATGCACTTTTGCTTTTTTACTTATTTAGTTACAGCAGGGTTTATACTTATTTTGCTTTTTGTAGGTTTTTTATGATTACCGGTTGTAAAAATTTTAAGAAACAAACTAAGTTTGCTATGGCAGCTCAGTCATTGCTCTACTACATTGGACTCATTAATTCTGGTTGTATATTCGATACTAAGCTACTTAGAACCCTCGACCCATCACATTTTTTTCACATTCTGTAAAAACTGTTCTGTGTATAAAAAGCTGTATAAGAAAGGAGATATCTGTTCTTTCTCATTTTTTCTACAACCCCCTGGTGTTCTCACAATGTAAACAGTCCTCTTTGCTGTCCCGATGCTAAGCATTTGAGACAAAGCATGCATTGTACATACAGTATATACCAGAGCTAAATGTTTTGGGCAATTATTACTATTGATTGTATACTTTTTGTTGAGCCATGTACGCTCATGTTTAATATATTTTAACTCATGTTAAGTCTCACCCCAATTAGAGACTAAGCAGTACTGTAACAAGGGGTCTACTTTGTTGTGAACTATACTGCATTACCAAGTGGGCACTGTTTGTGTCATTCTAGTTGCTCTTTCTGATTTCTCACCCTCAAGTGCGGTATCATTTATTATTTCTAAACTTTTATAGTGACAGAAGTGGCACTTTATCTGTCTTGATTCCAGCTGATGATGATATTGTTGGTGGATGAGTGCCAGTGTGTTTAATAAATTTCAAAGTGTAATTGATGTACTCCTGCACTCATGAAGGCTCTGCACATAGTGCAAAGCCAGGAACAAATTATAAGAAGGGTCACCCATAGAAGGCAACAAATGAAGGGCCTCATTAAAATATTGAAGATTAAAAACACATTATGTGCTGCTGTCATCTGGTGGTGTGGAAAAGTCAGGGCTAATCCATGCTTTGTTTATTTTCATGAGAGTGAGTCTGTCAACATTTTCTGTTAGCAAAATGGCAGCACAACTACTCCAAGGCATAGAGGGACATCTCATGCCAGGTGTCCAACTTTGAGACCTAATAGTTGAAGGTCGCAGACGAATTGGGGAGTACGCTGGTTTGGTCTGCCAGGTGTTGCTTGACCATCTTTAAAAACTTTTTTCTCCTTGTCAAAAGCACCCGGTCATTAGGGCCTGGACGCTGGGAGAGTGTCATGTAATTGGACCATGCCTTTGACAGTGTACCCTGGCCTCCGCTGTACCCGGTGTGTGTCTTTATTGGTTTTCCTTCTTGGTTGGGAAATGTTGCTTGCCCCGTCACTAGTGTTGTTTGATGGGAATTTTTTCAACATATTTTCCACAAAGGCCTTCTGTAATAGCACCATTTTAGTAGACGTCTCCGCTTCACGAAGGAGAGATGCAAGATTGTTCTTGTAGCATCGGTCTAGCAGGGTTAACAACCAGTACTCTTTTTTGGCCAAGATGAATGTAATGAATGTAATGAAAGGGTCACGGGAAAGGCAGCGGTACATAAAGTCAGCCATATGTGCCAAGCTCCATACAGCTAACACTTGCTTGTCTCCATCATAATGACTTTTCTCCATCTCCTCCTCCATGTCTTCCTTCTCATTCCCCTCCTCAGCACATAGATGTAGGAGTGACAGGACGAAGCTTGTGTGGGTACTAGCCTCTGCTGCACCAGAAACCAGCTCCTGTTTCTCCTCCTCCTCAGCCTTCACCTTCTCATTGTTACCCAATCCTCACTGAGCAGATGAGATGAAGCTGGGAACTATCTCCCTGTTTAATGTCTTCCTCCATCTCCACCTGGCCCACATGCAAAGCTTTATGCTTAATTGTGAGCCGGTACTGTAGGAACAGAAGCAGGATCATTGCACTGATTATGGCATCATCGCCGCTCACCATCTTTGTGGAGCCCTCAAAGTCTTGCAGAACCACACAAATGTCAGACATCCATGCCCATTCTTCAGTTGTTATGTGTGTAGGCTGACTAGAATACCGATGGGCATGTTGGAGCTGGTGTTCGCAAATGGCCTCTGCTGCTCTCAAAGCCTTGCCAGCATGTGCAGTGTGGAGTTCCAGCATGTGGTCATGTAACACACCAGTCAGTGAGCTGGCACTTGCATGCGCTGCTGCAGTACTGCCTGAGCAGCGGCAGCTGTAGCCGACTTGTGGAAATGGGCTCTGATGTAGCGTACCTTCACCAGAAGCTGTTATTCCTTTCAATAACTCTGCGGAGGTTGGCTGTTTGTCTCCTAGACAAATTAGCTTCAGCAGAGCCTGTTGCCGCTTCTCTGAGGCAGTGCTTCCAGCTAATGTGGACGACGTACTCTGAGATACCAAATTGGAGATGGAGGATGAGGAAAAGCAGGAGGGGGTGCAGTAACTGGTGTAGGAGGTGGAGAAAACCTTGATAGAAGTAGGGCCAGCAATCCTCGGCTTCAGTAGCACCTGTGCCATGCCAGGGTGAGCTTGGCACTGGCCTCCACAATGTTCATCCAATGTGCCATAAGGGAAATTAAGCATCTCTAGCCACAAGCTAGACCACGTGTCATTTGTTAGGTGAACAATCCCAGTAAGTGCATTGGTAAGGGCACAGATAATGTTCCTGGACATGTGTTGGTATCGAGGGACAGCTGCCACCATGAGTCGGCGGAACTCCTCTATCTCCTCAAGCCTAATTGGCAACATTCCATGACAAGCAGCCTGAAAATGTGGCCCTTTAATGTTTGGGCCTGTGGGTGGGTGGCTGGGAACTTTCTTTTCTCATTCCAAGGCCTGGGGTAGGGACAGCTGAATGTGTAAGGTCAGATGCAGGGCAGGATGAATCTGCATCATTGTCATGGACAGATGATTATGAAGCACTTAGCACAGGGGAAGAGGCATCGGTGTCACCGGCTGGCACCAATCGTGGAGACCCAGGGGTTTGGCCCACTGAGTCAGGTGCTTAGATGAGATGTGTCTGATCATGCTGGTGGTGGTTAGGCTCTTAGTGGTCAGAACTCTCTTTAAAAAAAGTCCCAGACTGGGGAACACCTAACTCTTTGATGGTGAAATTCATGAGTGCCGGTGCTATACTGAAGAGTTACCCACTTTCTCCCTCTGGTCACCCCATCTCCGCTTCCTGCCTGTTTCGGTTCTGCCGATCTCTCTTCCTCAGCGCTGCGGTCCTCGCTCTGCATGCAGCTCCCAGGTTGGGTCGGTGACTTCACCATTCACCGCCTCATCTTCCACCACCACACCCTGGTCCTCCTGACTTGGTGACTTAACAACAAACTGACGTATTGGTAACTGTGTATTATCCTCATCTAACTCCTTAGACAAAATCTTCCAGTCCCCACCATTATTATTATTATTATTATTTATTTATATAGCACCATTAATTCCATGGTGCTGTACATTAGGGGTTACATCAAAATACAAATATCACTTACAGTAAACAAAACTAACAATGACAGACTGATACAGAGGGAAGAGGACCATGCCCTTTTGGGCATACATTCTACAGGATTGTGGGGAAGGAGACAGTAGGTCAGGAGTGGCAGTAGCTGCGATGGTGTTGAGGTGGCCATGTGGTCATTACAGGTTGTAAGTAGTGTTGAGCATTCCGATACCGCAAGTATCGGGTATCGGCCGATATTTGCGGTATCGGAATTCCGATACCGAATTCCGATACTTCCCGCGTATCGGATACCGGAATCGGAAGTTCCCAGAATTCAAATTGAACGCAGCAGCCAATGAGGAATGAATGAAAGTGTGGGCACATCCTGTTTAGCATGGTGGGCATGTAAGTACTGGCAAGGCTGTGATTGGATGCTGAAATGATGTCACTCTGCACTATAAAAAAGCGCTGCCGCCATTTTGCGCTCACTCTGCTGTGATTTCAGTTAGGGACAGGACGCTGTGTTCTAACTGAGGGCCAGTTGAGCTTGCTAATTGCTTTATTTTCCTTTCCAAAGGCTAATTTAGCAAAACGCTGTGTGTTCTTCACTGTTCACCTTGCTCTTGCCTTGCAGCGCTGTTTTAACAGCGTTCTGCAAGGTCTCTGTGTGTGTGTGTGTGTGCAGCTCACTCTGTAGTCTGTGTGCAGCCATATACCCGGTTGTATTCAGCTCAGGGGGGGTTCACACTGCCTCACACAGTTGTTCTTTTTTGCTCTTAGTGCAGCCTGCTGCACATTTTTTCTCAAATTTCCTATTAGTGTTTTTCCACCAGTCTCCAGCTCTATTGTGGAAAAACACTACATAGGATAACCTAGAGGGGGGTTTTAGGGCCTTGCAGCGCCGTTTACGGCTGTCTGCACGGTCTCCGTGTGAGCCCAGCTCGCCCTGTAGTCTGTGTGCAGCCATAGCCGGTTGGATTCAGCTCAGGGTTCGTTACTGGCTCATACCTTGAGAAAAATTTTCCTTTTTTTCAAATAGTGCAGCCTGTTTAAAATTTGAAAAAAAAAATTCCTATTAGTGTCTTTCCACTCGTATCCAGCTAAATAGTGGAAAAACACTATATAGGATAACCTAGAGGAGGGTTTTTTGGCCTTGCAGCGCCGTTTACGGCTGTCTGCACGGTCTCCGTGTGAGCCCAGCTCGCCCTGTAGTCTGTGTGCAGCCATAGCCGGTTGGATTCAGCTCAGGGTTCGTTACTGGCTCATACCTTGAGAAAAATTTTCCTTTTTTTTCAAATAGTGCAGCCTGTTTAAAATTTGAAAAAAAAAAAATCCTATAAGTGTCTTTCCACTCGTATCCAGCTAAATAGTGGAAAAACACTATATAGGATAACCTAGAGGAGGGTTTTTTGGCCTTGCAGCGCCGTTTACGGCTGTCTGCACGGTCTCCGTGTGAGCCCAGCTCGCCCTGTAGTCTGTGTGCAGCCATAGCCGGTTGGATTCAGCTCAGGGTTCGTTACTGGCTCATACCTTGAGAAAAATTTTCCTTTTTTTGAAATAGTGCAGCCTGTTTAAAATTTGAAAAAAAAAAAATTCCTATTAGTGTCTTTCCACCAGTCTCCAGCTCAATTGTGGAAAAACACTACATAGGATAACCTAGAGGGTTTTTTTTGGGCCTTGCAGCGCCGTTTACGGCTGTCTGCACGGTCTCTGTGTGAGCGCAGCTCGCCCTGTAGTCTGTGTGCAGCCATAGCCGGTTGGATTCAGCTCAGGGTGCGTTACTGCCTCATACCTTGAAAAACAATTTCCTTTTTTTCAAATAGTGCAGCCAGTTTAAAATTTGAAAAAAAAAATTCCTATTAGTGTCTTTCCACTTGTATCCAGCTAAATAGTGGAAAAACACTATATAGGATAACCTAGAGGAGGGTTTTTTGGCCTTGCAGCGCCGTTTACGGCTGTCTGCACGGTCTCCGTGTGATTTAAACTAGCTCTGTAGCCCGATCTGCACCAAAAAAAAAGTTAAGTTCACCAAACACAACTTAACACTTGTGTAGGCCACATTTGAAAAATAATAAAGTTTAGTCCACAATTTACAACATTAGTGTTTCTTACACCTGTTAGGAGGAGCATTACAGGAATAAGCACACTAAGGCCTTAGTACTTTTCTGCTTATCTTTATCTGTCAACCAAGATGAAGAGGGCAGGGAGTAAGGCACGTGGGCGTGGGCGCGGAGCAGGGAGAGGAGCAGGGAGAGGACGTGGTGATTCTGTGCCTGCTGCGGGCGCCGGTGACTCGTCGTCACTCAGTTTCAGCAGGGAACAGTCCTTCATGCGCAGCTTTGTCGGAGAGCGCCGTGCACCGCTGCTGCGTGAAGACCAAATTGAAGCCGTTGTCGGGTGGATGGCAGCTAACGCCTCGGCATCGACTTCAGTTAGTGCCACATCCTCTCAGGCACAGAGCACTGGAGAGCAGCCATCTGTCTCTTCACCACCTGCCAAATTGGCCAGGCAGTCAGAGAGCCCAGGACAGGAGCCGTCTCTACTTCTGTTCTCTGAATCTCTTGGCTTGGAAACAGGGGGCCAGCCAAGCAGCATTGGAGAAATGGAAGAAGAGGCAGTGTGCAGTGATGCCCAACACCTTTTTCTCTCTGACTCTGAAGAGGCAGGTGGGCCAGTGCCTCCGGTGACCACAGCGCAGTACGCATCTGATGATGAAACTCAGGTGCCGCTTTCTCGTGCGTACTGTGCTGCTGAGACTACCCAGGAGGAGCAGTTGGTGGCAGAGGGTAGTGGAGATGATGAGGTCCTTGACCCATCGTGGCGTGAGGAACAGGAAGGTGGTGGGAGCAGCTCAGAGGAAGAGCTTCCTCTTACGGGCCAAAGAGGGAGAGGGAGGGGGAAGACTGCGGAGCCTGTAGCCTCCACTTTGGCACCCGTTAGGAGCCTGTCTCTTTCCAAAGCCAAAAAGGGCGCTCCCAAGACTTGCAGTGCCTGGTCCTTTTTTGACACAGTTGCAGATGACATTTGTTTTGTCAAATGCAAGCTGTGTCATCATAAAGTAAAAAGAGGGAAAAATGTCAGCAACCTCAATACCACAAATATGTGGAAACATGTGCGGACCAGGCACGCGGTGGAGTTACAGAAACACACTGAAGATGTAGGCCAACCAACAGCGGCAGCTACCACCTCTTCAGCTCGTGTTGCCTCTTCCTCCAGCTCACGCACAGCTGGTTTGGCTTCCTCCCAGAGACCTTGTGTAATTCCACCCACAGCACCACCTTCCCAGTCATCCTCACACTCCCAGTCTACTCTACAGCCATCGGTAGTACAGGCATGGGAGAAAAGGCGGGCATTCTCGGCCAACCACCCCCGAGCACAGGCTCTGAATGCAGGCATTGCCAAACTGTTGTCCCTGGAAATGCTCTCGTTCAGGCTGGTGGAGACTGACAGCTTCCGTGACTTGATGGCATTGGCAGTCCCACAGTACAAGGTGCCCAGCCGCTTTTACTTCAGCAGGCAGGCTGTCCCTGCCCTGCACAGGCATGTTGAGGCAAACATAAAACATGCGCTACTGAACGCCGTCAGTAGCAAGGTCCACCTCACCACCGATGCGTGGACCAGTCAGCATGGACAGGGGCGATATGTTTCCCTCACTGCCCATTGGGTTAATGTTGTTGAGCCAGGTACAGATCGTGCGAGTGGCGCAGGATGTGTCCTGCCCACTCCAAGGATTGCAGGAATCCAGTCTGTACGCATCGACTCCTCCTCTTACACCAGTTCCTCTGATTCCTCTCTGCAGGATCCGTCACAGTCCACCCCCACATGGACCCGTGAACGTTTACCTATGACCGACATGAGCACAGCCGTGGCCAAACGTCAGCAGGCCGTCTTGAAACTAGTTTCATTGGGGCATCGAAGCCACACAGCGCAGGAGCTCTGGAATGCCATCAAGCAGGAGAGCGATGTGTGGTTACTGCCAGCGAATCTCCAGCCAGGCATGGTAGTGTGTGACAATGGCCGAAATCTGGTGGCAGCTTTGGCCCTTGGCAACCTCACTCACATCCCATGTCTGGCACATGTGCTCAATTTGGTTGTGCAGAGTTTTCTGAGGGACTATCCGGATCTTGATGCCCTGCTGCACAAGGTCCGCCTAGAGTGTGCTCACTTGCGGCGTTCCAGCTTGGCCAGATCCCGCATTGCTGCTCTGCAGCGCAGATTCCGCCTTCCGGAACACCGCATCATATGTGACCTACCTACCCGGTGGAATTCCACGTTACATATGTTGGAGCGGTTGTGTGAGCAGCAGCAAGCAGTTATGGAGTACCAGCTGCATCAGGCGCAAAGAAGTCGCAGTCAGCGCCGATCAGACTTCACAACCACAGAGTGGGCCACTATGAAGGACGTCTGCCAGGTTTTGCGTCCTTTTGATTATTCCACACGGATGGCAAGTGCAGATGATGCACTAGTCAGCATGACTGTCCCCCTTATCTGCCTGCTTCAGCAAACTTTGCAAGGGTTAAGGGATGATGTGGTGGAAGAGGTGGAGGATGAGGAGTCACCTTTTCCATCAGCTTCTGGAGAGTCAGCGCCACGTGGTTCCTCACAAAGGGGTACGCAGGGGCCAATTTGTGAGGAGGATGAGGAGGAGTCAATGGACGAGGAAGAGCTCCGTCCAGAGGAGGGAGCGACACAATTGTCCAGTGGTCAGTGTGTACAGCGAGGGTGGGGTGATGACGAGCGGGCAGAGATCATGTCTCAAGCAGGGGACAGCGTTTCTGGGCAGGTTGGCACTCTGCAGCACATGGTGGATTTTATGCTGCAGTGCCTGAGAAATGACCGCCGCATCGACCACATTCTCAACATGCCTGATTATTGGGTGTTCACCCTCCTCGATCCTCGCTACCGGGACAACGTCCAAAACCTCATCCCTGCGTTGACCCGGGAGCGTAAATTGCGGGAGTACCACGACACACTGGTGAATTCCATCATCTTCTCCTGTCCAACTGAGAGGAGTGCTGCTAGTGCTTTACAAAGCAGCTCAGTGCGTCGAGGCAGTGGGGGAGGCTCTGCCCAAAGAGGGAGCAGAAGCAGTGCCTCTGCCCAAGGCAAGCCGAGTATGGCACAACTCTGGCACACTTTTGTGTGCCCGCCCCAAATGTCTACACCATCACCGGCGGCTCCAGTCAGCAGGAGGCAACGGTTCCGTCAGATGGTGACAGACTACATGGCTTGCCCTCTTACTGTACTCCCCGACGGCTCTTCCCCGTTCAAGTTTTGGGTCTCTAAGCTGGATACATGGCCAGAGCTAAGTCAGTATGCATTGGAGGTGCTGGCTTGCCCTGCGGCTAGTGTCTTATCGGAACGTGTCTTTAGTGCCGCAGGTGGTGTACTAACAGACCGTCGCATGCGACTATCCTCCGATAACGTTGACCGGCTTACTTTCCTGAAAATGAACCAGGCATGGATCTCGCAGGAATTTGCCACTCCTCTGCCTGATTAATTAATTGGGTGTCATCCAGGTCTTCTGCTGTGTTCATCTTTCTACCACCTGAAATGCTATTCCTGGGCTCCAACACCGCCAGTTGCGGCTCAGAAGTGCAGGCTGCACAGTCAAAACATACGACCCAGTGTTATTGGGTTTCAGTAACGTCAGCTGATCCCCAGCTGTGTAGCCGGCAATGTGTCCTGCGACCGCTACGCTGGCACAACAACCTGAATGTAAGGGAACCTGCCCCCCCCCCCCCCGTCGTTTGTTACTGAAAGAGCCATCTTGTGCAGCAGTAATGCTGCACAAGGAAAAGGTAGCTATTTTTTTTGGGCTCCTTGCACACGCAGAACTTAACACTTATAAAATGTGTTCACTGATACCGTTATACCGTCCCAGAGCTGGGACTTTCCTTCGTAATGTGACGCAGCACAGCCGTCATTCCTACCCCCTTGGTGCCATGCGCTGCCTCCTCAGCGTTGTTTTAAGCTGTCATGGAGCCTGCGCTGTTCTGTTATCCCTTGGCCATGCCCTATTTGCGCTGCCTGTCTTCTGACATAATTTGGTGTCAGGCTGGCTGCGCCTGTGCGGCCGCGCTGCCATAGATCCCGCCTCGCAGTGTCTTCTGATTGAGTCACACTGCGGGCCTGGGATCCATGGGCATGCGCAGTGCATATCTTCCCCTCGGGCTCTCGCTCATTTCCCTCCGCCTTCTTTAGACTGTGCGCCGTCAGCTGATCCCTAATAGCATGCCACGGCCATGACAACGCACAGTCTGAAGAAGAGGGAAGGAGGGGAGTGAGAGTCGAGGATATGCACTGTGCATGCCCATGGATCCAAGGCCCGCAGTGGGATTACGTTAGACGAGACTGCGAGGTGGGATCTGGAGCAGCGTGGACGCACAGGCACTGACAGCCTGACACCAAATTATGTCAGAAGACAGGCAGCGCTAATTGGGCATGGCCAAGGGATAACAGAACAGCGCAGGCTCCGTAACAGTTTAAAACAACGCTGAGGAGGCAGCACATGGCACCAAGGGGATAGGAATGACAGCTGTGCTGTGTCCCATTACGAAGGAAATTCGCACCTCCGTGACGGTTTAACGGTATAAGGGGACACATTTTTAGTGTTTACTTCTGTGTTTGCAAGGAGCATAATTAAAAGAGCAACCTTTTCCTTTTGCATCCTTAGCGCTGCACAAGATGGCTCTTTCAGCTACAAACGTCTTGGGGGGGGGGTTAAAGGTTCCCTTTCAACTTGCTCCAATCAGGCTTCGGCCTACACTCTGTTCCTCTGCTCCTCCTGCTGTCCCTGGGCTCTAACACCGCCAGTTGGTGCCTGGAAGTGCTGTGTGCACAGTCAACAGTCGCTCCTCTGTTATTGGGGTTCAGTAACGTCAGCTGATCCCCAGCTGTGTGTGCGGTAATACCTCCAATCTGCTCCTCCTGCTGTCCCTGGGCTCTAACACCGCCAGTTGGTGCCTGGAAGTGCTGTGTGCACAGTCAACAGTCGCTCCTCTGTTATTGGGGTTCAGTAACGTCAGCTGATCCCCAGCTGTGTGTGCGGTAATACCTCCAATCTGCTCCTCCTGCTGTCCCTGGGCTCTAACACCGCCAGTTGGTGCCTGGAAGTGCTGTGTGCACAGTCAACAGTCGCTCCTCTGTTATTGGGGTTCAGTAACGTCAGCTGATCCCCAGCTGTGTATCCGGCAACGTGTCATGCGACCGCCACGCTGGCACAACTAAAATGTAAGGGGACCTGTCCCCCCCCCCCTAGGCATTTGTTACTGAAAGAGCCACCATGTGCAGCACTAATACTGCACAAGGGAAAGGTCGCTCTTGAAATTATGCTCCTTGGAAACGCTGAACTACACACTCATGTAATGTGTCCCCTCACACCGTCCAACCGTCCCAGAGGTGGGACTTTCCTTTGTAATGTGACGCAGCACAGCCGTCATTGCTACCCCCTTGGCACCGTGCGCTGCCTCCTTAGCGTTGTTTGATTCCGTCATGGACCCTGCACTGTTATGTTATCCCTTGGCCATGCACAGTTTGCGCTGCCCGTCCTCTGACATCATTTGTTGTCGTCCTGGCTGCGCCTGTGCGTCCACGCTGCCCGAAATCCCACCTCGCAGTGTCGTTTAATGTGATCCCACAGTGGGCCTGGTATCCATGGCCATGCGCAGTGCATATACTAGCCTCTCATTCCCCTTCTTCATGCTTCTTCAGACTAGGCGGCGTCAGCTGATCCCTAATAGCATGCCACGGCCGTGACGCCGCACAGTCTGAAGAAGCATGAAGGAGGTGAGTGAGAGGCGATGATATGCACTGCGCATGCCCATGGATCCCTGGCCCGCAGTGGGATTACATTTGATGACACTGCAAGGTTGGATCTCGGGCAGCTTTGACGCACAGGCACTGCCAGCCTGACACCTAAATGATGTCAGAAGACGGGCACCGCTAACTGTGCATGGCCAAGGGATAACATTACAGCGCGGGCTCCGTGACAGAACCAAACAACGTTGAGGAGGTGGCGCACGGCACCAAGGGGGTTGGAATGATGGCTGTGCTGTGTCACATTACAAAGGAAAGTCCCACTTCCGGGATGGTTTGACGGTGTGAGGGGACACATTATATGAGTGTGTACTTCAGCGTTTGCAAGGAGCATAATTTTCGGAGCCACCATTTTCCATGTGCAGTATTACTGCTGTACAAGATGGCTCTTTCAGCAACAAATGCCTGGGGGGGGGGGGTTAAAGGTTCCCTTTCAACTTGCTCCACTGCAGGCTTCGGCCTACACTCTGCTTCTCTTTGATTCCCTGGGTTTCAACACTGTCAGTTGACACCTGGAAGTGTTGTCTACACAGAAAAAACACTAGGTGATGTGTCAGTGGGGTTCAGCACCGCCAGCTGTTCCCCTGCTGTGTAGTCGGCATCGTGTCCAGCACAAGCCACGCTGGCACAACCGACCAAAAGCTTCCACCAGTGCAGGCTTCGGCCTACACTTTGCTCCTCTCCTCCTCCTGCTGACCCTGGGCTCAAACACCGCTAGTTTTTGCCCGGAACTGCTAGCTGCACAGAGAAAAACACCAGCCAATGTGTTAGTGGGGTTCAGCAACGCCAGCTGTTCCCCTGCTGTGTAGCTGGCAACGTGTCCTGCAAACGCCACGCAGGCACATGAACTGAAATTGAAGGGAGCCTGGCCCCCTCTCCCCCAGGTGTTTCTATGTATAACAGCCACCTTGTACAGTAGTACTGCTGCATTTGTACAAGGTGGCTGACTTTTTATCCTTGCCCACGTGGAACTCAACACGTACAAAATGTGTCTCTTTGAGACCATTCCACTGTCCCTGAGGTGTGACTTTCCTTTCTAATGATACGCAGCACCCCCCTTGGTAGCGCTTCCCATCTTCTGACATCATCGGTTGGCTAGTTGCGCCTGTGCGTCCGCCCTGCCTGAATAAAATGCTCCTCGTTGTCTTAATTATTTTGACTGCGAGGGTGTGATTGATGGGCACGAGCAGTGCATATCTTCGCCTGTCTTAACTCATCTCCTTCCGCCTTCTTCAGACTGGGTGTCCTCATGGCCGCGGCAGGCGATAAGGGATCAGATGAGGCCGCCCAGTCTGAAGCAGGTGTAAGGACATGTGTGAGCGTCAAACATATTTACTGCACAAGGCCACGAATCCCAGCCACGCAGTGTGATTTTTTGAAAACACACTGTGGGTCTGGGATTCATGTCCACCGCTAACCGCAACGGCCAACATGAAATGAGGTCATAAGACAGGAAGCGCTCACAGCGCATGGCCAAAGGATCACAAGAGCGCAGACTCCTGTACAGCAACTAACAACGCTCAGGAAGCTGCGCCCATGCAAAAAGGTGTTGTTTTCGCCACCTGTGCTGCTTTTCTTTAAAAAGACAAGTCACGCCTCCACTAATGTTTAACAGTATAATGGGCTAAATAGTGTACGTGTTGCATTCAGCTTGTGCAAGTAGACAAATTAATAGAGCAACCTTTTACTTGTGCAGCATTAATGCTGCAGAAGGAGTGGCTCTTGTACTTTGTAACACCTGAGGGGGGGTTAAAGGTAACCTTTGAAATTGGTTCAACTAGGCTTCGGCCTACACTCTGCTCCTCTCCTCCTCCTGCTGACCCTGGGCTCTAACAACGCTAGTTTTTGCCCGGAAATGCTAGCTGCACAGAGAAAAACACCAGCCAATGTGTTAGTGGAGTTCAGCGCCGCCAGCTGTTCCCCCGCTGTGTAGCCGGCATCGTGTCCAGCAAAAGCCACGCTGTCACAACCGACCAAAAGCTGCCACCAGTGCAGGCTTCGGCCTACACTTTGCTCCTCTCCTCCTCCTGCTGACCCTGGGCTCAAACACCACTAGTTTTTGCCCGGAAATGCTAGCTGCACAGAGAAAAACACCAGCCAATGTGTTAGTGGGGTTCAGCACCGCCAGCTGTTCCCCCGCTGTGTAGCCGGCATCGTGTCCAGCACAAGCCACGCTGGCACAACCGACCAAAAGCTGCCACCAGTGCAGGCTTCGGCCTACACTTTGCTCCTCTCCTCCTCCTCCTGCTGACCCTGGGCTCAAACACCGCTAGTTTTTGCCCGGACATGCAATCTGCACAGAGAAAAACACCAGTCAATGTGTCAGTGGGGTTCAGCAACGCCAGCTGTTCCCCTGCTGTGTAGCTTGCAACGTGACCTGCAAACGCCACGCAGGCACATGAACTGAAATTGAAGGGAGCCTGCCCCCCACCCCCAGGTGTTTCTATGTATAACAGCCACCTTGTACAGCAGTACTGCTGCATTTGTACAAGGTGGCTGACTTTTTCTCCTTGCCCACGTGGAACTCAACACGTACAAAATGTGTCTCATTAGAGACCATTACAATGTCCCTGAGGTGTGACTTTCCTTTGTAATGACACGCAGCACCACCCTTGTTAGCGCTGCCCGTCTTTTGACATCATTGGTTAGCTGGCTGCGCCTGTGCATCTCCCCTGCTCGAAACAACGCCCCTCGGTGTCTTATTTTTTTGGACAGCGAGGGTGTGATTGATGGGCATGTGCAGTGCATATGTTTGCCTGTGTTCACTCATTTCCTTCCGCCTTCTTCAGACTGGGTGTCCTCATGGCCGCGGCAGGCGATAAGGGATCAGATGAGGCCGCCCAGTCTGAAGCAGGTGTAAGGACATGTGTGAGCGTCAAACATATTTACTGCACAAGGCCACGAATCCCAGCCATGCAGTGTGATTTTTTGAAAACACACTGTGGGTCTGGGATTCATGTCCACCGCTAACCGCAACGGCCAACATGAAATGAGGTCATAAGACAGGAAGCGCTCACAGCGCATGGCCAAAGGATCACAAGAGCGCAGACTCCTGTACAGCAACTAACAACGCTCAGGAAGCTGCGCCCATGCAAAAAGGTGTTGTTTTCGACACCTGTGCTGCTTTTCTTTAAAAAGACAAGTCACGCCTCCACTACTGTTTAACAGTATAATGGGCTAAATAGTGTACGTGTTGCATTCAGCGTGTGCAAGTAGACAAATTAATAGAGCAACCTTTTACTTGTGCAGCATTAATGCTGCAGAAGGAGTGGCTCTTGTACTTTGTAACACCTGAGGGGGGGTTAAAGGTAACCTTTGAAATTGGTTCAACTAGGCTTCGGCCTACACTCTGCTCCTCTCCTCCTCCTGCTGACCCTGGGTTCTAACAACGCTAGTTTTTGCCCGGAAATGCTAGCTGCACAGAGAAAAACGCCAGCCAATGTGTTAGTGGGGTTCAGCACCGCCAGCTGTTCCCCCGCTGTGTAGCCGGCATCGTGTCCAGCAAAAGCCACGCTGGCACAACCGACCAAAAGCTGCCACCAGTGCAGGCTTCGGCCTACACTTTGCTCCTCTCCTCCTCCTGCTGACCCTGGGCTCAAACACCGCTAGTTTTTGCCCGGAAATGCTAGCTGCACAGAGAAAAACACCAGCCAATGTGTTAGTGGGGTTCAGCACCGCCAGCTGTTCCCCCGCTGTGTAGCCGGCATCGTGTCCAGCACAAGCCACGCTGGCACAACCGACCAAAAGCTGCCACCAGTGCAGGCTTCGGCCTACACTTTGCTCCTCTCCTCCTCCTCCTGCTGACCCTGGGCTCTAACAACGCTAGTTTTTGCCCGGAAATGCTAGCTGCACAGAGAAAAACACCAGCCAATGTGTTAGTGGGGTTCAGCACCGCCAGCTGTTCCCCCGCTGTGTAGCCGGCATCGTGTCCAGCAAAAGCCACGCTGTCACAACCGACCAAAAGCTGCCACCAGTGCAGGCTTCGGCCTACACTTTGCTCCTCTCCTCCTCCTGCTGACCCTGGGCTCAAACACCGCTAGTTTTTGCCCGGAAATGCTAGCTGCACAGAGAAAAACACCAGCCAATGTGTTAGTGGGGTTCAGCACCGCCAGCTGTTCCCCCGCTGTGTAGCCGGCATCGTGTCCAGCACAAGCCACGCTGGCACAACCGACCAAAAGCTGCCACCAGTGCAGGCTTCGGCCTACACTTTGCTCCTCTCCTCCTCCTCCTGCTGACCCTGGGCTCTAACACCGCTAGTTTTTGCCCGGACATGCAATCTGCACAGAGAAAAACACCAGTCAATGTGTCAGTGGGGTTCAGCAACGCCAGCTGTTCCCCTGCTGTGTAGCTTGCAACGTGACCTGCAAACGCCACGCAGGCACATGAACTGAAATTGAAGGGAGCCTGCCCCCCACCCCCAGGTGTTTCTATGTATAACAGCCACCTTGTACAGCAGTACTGCTGCATTTGTACAAGGTGGCTGACTTTTTCTCCTTGCCCACGTGGAACTCAACACGTACAAAATGTGTCTCATTAGAGACCATTACAATGTCCCTGAGGTGTGACTTTCCTTTGTAATGACACGCAGCACCACCCTTGTTAGCGCTGCCCGTCTTTTGACATCATTGGTTAGCTGGCTGCGCCTGTGCATCTCCCCTGCTCGAAACAACGCCCCTCGGTGTCTTATTTTTTTGGACAGCGAGGGTGTGATTGATGGGCATGTGCAGTGCATATGTTTGCCTGTGTTCACTCATCTCCTTCCGCCTTCTTCAGACTGGGTGTCCTCATGGCCGCGGCAGGCGATAAGGGATCAGATGAGGCCGCCCAGTCTGAAGCAGGTGTAAGGACATGTGTGAGCGTCAAACATATTTACTGCACAAGGCCACGAATCCCAGCCACGCAGTGTGATTTTTTGAAAACACACTGTGGGTCTGGGATTCATGTCCACCGCTAACCGCAACGGCCAACATGAAATGAGGTCATAAGACAGGAAGCGCTCACAGCGCATGGCCAAAGGATCACAAGAGCGCAGACTCCTGTACAGCAACTAACAACGCTCAGGAAGCTGCGCCCATGCAAAAAGGTGTTGTTTTCGACACCTGTGCTGCTTTTCTTTAAAAAGACAAGTCACGCCTCCACTACTGTTTAACAGTATAATGGGCTAAATAGTGTACGTGTTGCATTCAGCTTGTGCAAGTAGACAAATTAATAGAGCAACCTTTTACTTGTGCAGCATTAATGCTGCAGAAGGAGTGGCTCTTGTACTTTGTAACACCTGAGGGGGGGTTAAAGGTAACCTTTGAAATTGGTTCAACTAGGCTTCGGCCTACACTCTGCTCCTCTCCTCCTCCTGCTGACCCTGGGCTCTAACAACGCTAGTTTTTGCCCGGAAATGCTAGCTGCACAGAGAAAAACACCAGCCAATGTGTTAGTGGGGTTCAGCACCGCCAGCTGTTCCCCCGCTGTGTAGCCGGCATCGTGTCCAGCAAAAGCCACGCTGGCACAACCGACCAAAAGCTGCCACCAGTGCAGGCTTCGGCCTACACTTTGCTCCTCTCCTCCTCCTGCTGACCCTGGGCTCAAACACCGCTAGTTTTTGCCCGGAAATGCTAGCTGCACAGAGAAAACACCAGCCAATGTGTTAGTGGGGTTCAGCACCGCCAGCTGTTCCCCCGCTGTGTAGCCGGCATCGTGTCCAGCACAAGCTACGCTGGCACAACCGACCAAAAGCTGCCACCAGTGCAGGCTTCGGCCTACACTTTGCTCCTCTCCTCCTCCTCCTGCTGACCCTGGGCTCTAACACCGCCAGTTTTTGCCCGGACATGCGATCTGCACAGAGAAAAACACCAGCCAATGTGTTAGTGGGGTTCAGCAACGCCAGCTGTTCCCCTGCTGTGTAGCTTGCAACGTGACCTGCAAACGCCACGCAGGCACATGAACTGAAATTGAAGGGAGCCTGGCCCCCACCCCCAGGTGTTTCTATGTATAACAGCCACCTTGTACAGCAGTACTGCTGCATTTGTACAAGGTGGCTGATGTTTTCTCCTTGCCCACGTGGAACTCAACACGTACAAAATGTGTCTCTTTGAGACCATTCCACTGTCCCTGAGGTGTGACTTTCCTTTCTAATGATACGCAGCACCCCCCTTGGTAGCGCTTCCCGTCTTCTGACATCATTGGTTGGCTACTTGCGCCTGTTCGTCCGCCCTGCCTGAATAAAATGCTCCTCGTTGTCTTAATTATTTTGACTGCGAGGGTGTGATTGATGGGCACGAGCAGTGCATATCTTCGCCTGTCTTAACTCATCTCCTTCCGCCTTCTTCAGACTGTGCAGCCTCATGGCCGCGGCATGCGAGAAGGGATCAGCAGAGGCCACCCAGTCTGAAGCAGGTGTAAGGACGTGTGTGAGCGGCCAAAATATTTACAGCTCAAGGCCACGAATCCCAGCACCGCAGTGTGGCTTTATGAAAAGACACTGTGGGTCTGGGATTTATGGCCATCGTTAACCGCAACGGCCAACATGAAATGATGTCATAAGATGGGCAGCGCTAACAGGGCATTGCCAAGGGATAACACAAGAGCGCAGACTCCTGTACAGCAAATAACAACGCTCAGGAAGCTGCGCCAAGCACCAAGGCGTTATTTTGGACACCTGTGCTGCGTCTCATCAAAAAACCAAGTCACGCATCCACTACAGTTTGACTGTAGAATGGGGTAAATTGTGTATGTCTTTCATTCAGCGTGTGCAAGTAGACAAATTAATAGAGCAACCTTTCACTTGTGCAGCATTAATACTGCACAAGGTGTGTCTCTTGTACTTTGTAACACCTGAGGGGGGGGTTAAAGGTTTCCTTTGAAATTGGTTCAACTAGGCTTCGGCCTACACTCTGCTCCTCTCCTCCTCCTCCTGCTTCAACACGGGCTCTAACATCGCTAGTTTTTGCCCGCAAGTGCTAGCTGCACAGAGAAAAACACACGCCATTGTGTTAATGGGGTTCAGCTACGCCAGCTGTTCCCCCAGTGTGTAGCCGGCAAAGTGTCCTGCAAACGCAACGCAGACACAAAGCTGCCTCCAGTGCAGGCTTCGGCCTACACTCATCTCCCTCTGCTTACCCTTTGCTCCAACACCGCTAGTTGGGGCTCTAGGAAGACAATCTTTAATAGGCAAGGCAACGCATCTGGGTTCCAGCACCGCCAGCTGGTTCTCGGCAGTGTTCTTGTCACAGGTACTCCCTCGTGCCAAGCCTGGTTTCAGCACCGTCAGCTGTTTCCGGGTTGTGTCAACTTCACTGAGACGCCTATGCTTGCCCCGTCGTGGTGCGGTCGAGTTAGCCAACTCCAGGGTGCCTCCAGTTTAGGAGCTTCCTATGTGGGCTGCGTGAACTGGTAGTCAAGGCTGGTTCTGTAGTGCCAGTAGGCCCAGCTCCCCCTGTAGGACTGTTGGGGTTCGGTAACTGCGGCTGCCTCGCGGCCTAGCTGTTCTCTCCTCTCCTGTGGGCCTTCGGGTCCACCACCTGGTTCCAGCACCGTCAGCTGGTTCCGGGCCGAGCCTTTGGCTTAGGTGCCTCCTCCTGGGTATCCGAGTTCCGCCAACGCCAGGCGGTCCTTGGTAGTGCTTTTAAGCGCGGGCACCTACAGCTTAGTAACCGGGTTCCAGCACCGTCAGCTGGTCCTCGGTCGTGCCATTGGCTCTTGCACACTGGGGCAACGCATCTGGGTTCCAGCACCGCCAGCTGGTTCTCGGCAGTGTTCTTGTCACAGGTACTCCCTCGTGCCAAGCCTGGTTTCAGCACCGTCAGCTGTTTCCGGGTTGTGTCAACTTCACTGAGACGCCTATGCTTGCCCCGTCGTGGTGCGGTCGAGTTAGCCAACTCCAGGGTGCCTCCAGTTTAGGAGCTTCCTATGTGGGCTGCGTGAACTGGTAGTCAAGGCTGGTTCTGTAGTGCCAGTAGGCCCAGCTCCCCCTGTAGGACTGTTGGGGTTCGGTAACTGCGGCTGCCTCGCGGCCTAGCTGTTCTCTCCTCTCCTGTGGGCCTTCGGGTCCACCACCTGGTTCCAGCACCGTCAGCTGGTTCCGGGCCGAGCCTTTGGCTTAGGTGCCTCCTCCTGGGTATCCGAGTTCCGCCAACGCCAGGCGGTCCTTGGTAGTGCTTTTAAGCGCGGGCACCTACAGCTTAGTAACCGGGTTCCAGCACCGTCAGCTGGTCCTCGGTCGTGCCATTGGCTCTTGCACACTGGGGCAACGCATCTGGGTTCCAGCACCGCCAGCTGGTTCTCGGCAGTGTTCTTGTCACAGGTACTCCCTCGTGCCAAGCCTGGTTTCAGCACCGTCAGCTGTTTCCGGGTTGTGTCAACTTCACTGAGACGCCTATGCTTGCCCCGTCGTGGTGCGGTCGAGTTAGCCAACTCCAGGGTGCCTCCAGTTTAGGAGCTTCCTATGTGGGCTGCGTGAACTGGTAGTCAAGGCTGGTTCTGTAGTGCCAGTAGGCCCAGCTCCCCCTGTAGGACTGTTGGGGTTCGGTAACTGCGGCTGCCTCGCGGCCTAGCTGTTCTCTCCTCTCCTGTGGGCCTTCGGGTCCACCACCTGGTTCCAGCACCGTCAGCTGGTTCCGGGCCGAGCCTTTGGCTTAGGTGCCTCCTCCTGGGTATCCGAGTTCCGCCAACGCCAGGCGGTCCTTGGTAGTGCTTTTAAGCGCGGGCACCTACAGCTTAGTAACCGGGTTCCAGCACCGTCAGCTGGTCCTCGGTCGTGCCATTGGCTCTTGCACACTGGGGCAACGCATCTGGGTTCCAGCACCGCCAGCTGGTTCTCGGCAGTGTTCTTGTCACAGGTACTCCCTCGTGCCAAGCCTGGTTTCAGCACCGTCAGCTGTTTCCGGGTTGTGTCAACTTCACTGAGACGCCTATGCTTGCCCCGTCGTGGTGCGGTCGAGTTAGCCAACTCCAGGGTGCCTCCAGTTTAGGAGCTTCCTATGTGGGCTGCGTGAACTGGTAGTCAAGGCTGGTTCTGTAGTGCCAGTAGGCCCAGCTCCCCCTGTAGGACTGTTGGGGTTCGGTAACTGCGGCTGCCTCGCGGCCTAGCTGTTCTCTCCTCTCCTGTGGGCCTTCGGGTCCACCACCTGGTTCCAGCACCGTCAGCTGGTTCCGGGCCGAGCCTTTGGCTTAGGTGCCTCCTCCTGGGTATCCGAGTTCCGCCAACGCCAGGCTGTCCTTGGTACTGCTTTTAAGCACGGGCACCTACAGCTTAGTAACCGGGTTCCAGCACCGTCAGCTGGTCCTCGGTCGTGCCATTGGCTCTTGCACACTGGGGCAACGCATCTGGGTTCCAGCACCGCCAGCTGGTTCTCGGCAGTGTTCTTGTCACAGGTACTCCCTCGTGCCAAGCCTGGTTTCAGCACCGTCAGCTGTTTCCGGGTTGTGTCAACTTCACTGAGACGCCTATGCTTGCCCCGTCGTGGTGCGGTCGAGTTAGCCAACTCCAGGGTGCCTCCAGTTTAGGAGCTTCCTATGTGGGCTGCGTGAACTGGTAGTCAAGGCTGGTTCTGTAGTGCCAGTAGGCCCAGCTCCCCCTGTAGGACTGTTGGGGTTCGGTAACTGCGGCTGCCTCGCGGCCTAGCTGTTCTCTCCTCTCCTGTGGGCCTTCGGGTCCACCACCTGGTTCCAGCACCGTCAGCTGGTTCCGGGCCGAGCCTTTGGCTTAGGTGCCTCCTCCTGGGTATCCGAGTTCCGCCAACGCCAGGCGGTCCTTGGTACTGCTTTTAAGCACGGGCACCTACAGCTTAGTAACCGGGTTCCAGCACCGTCAGCTGGTCCTCGGTCGTGCCATTGGCTCTTGCACACTGGGGCAACGCATCTGGGTTCCAGCACCGCCAGCTGGTTCTCGGCAGTGTTCTTGTCACAGGTACTCCCTCGTGCCAAGCCTGGTTTCAGCACCGTCAGCTGTTTCTGGGTTGTGTCAACTTCACTGAGACGCCTATGCTTGCCCCGTCGTGGTGCGGTCGAGTTAGCCAACTCCAGGGTGCCTCCAGTTTAGGAGCTTCCTATGTGGGCTGCGTGAACTGGTAGTCAAGGCTGGTTCTGTAGTGCCAGTAGGCCCAGCTCCCCCTGTAGGACTGTTGGGGTTCGGTAACTGCGGCTGCCTCGTCGCCTAGCTGTTCTCTCCTCTCCTGTGGGCCTTCGGGTCCACCACCTGGTTCCAGCACCGTCAGCTGGTTCCGGGCCGAGCCTTTGGCTTAGGTGCCTCCTCCTGGGTATCTGAGTTCCGCCAACGCCAGGCGGTCCTTGGTAGTGCTTTTAAGCGCGGGCACCTACAGCTTAGTAACCGGGTTCCAGCACCGTCAGCTGGTCCTCGGTCGTGCCATTGGCTCTTGCACACTGGGGCAACGCATCTGGGTTCCAGCACCGCCAGCTGGTTCTCGGCAGTGTTCTTGTCACAGGTACTCCCTCGTGCCAAGCCTGGTTTCAGCACCGTCAGCTGTTTCCGGGTTGTGTCAACTTCACTGAGACGCCTATGCTTGCCCCGTCGTGGTGCGGTCGAGTTAGCCAACTCCAGGGTGCCTCCAGTTTAGGAGCTTCCTATGTGGGCTGCGTGAACTGGTAGTCAAGGCTGGTTCTGTAGTGCCAGTAGGCCCAGCTCCCCCTGTAGGACTGTTGGGGTTCGGTAACTGCGGCTGCCTCGCGGCCTAGCTGTTCTCTCCTCTCCTGTGGGCCTTCGGGTCCACCACCTGGTTCCAGCACCGTCAGCTGGTTCCGGGCCGAGCCTTTGGCTTAGGTGCCTCCTCCTGGGTATCCGAGTTCCGCCAACGCCAGGCGGTCCTTGGTAGTGCTTTTAAGCACGGGCACCTACAGCTTAGTAACCGGGTTCCAGCACCGTCAGCTGGTCCTCGGTCGTGCCATTGGCTCTTGCACACTGGGGCAACGCATCTGGGTTCCAGCACCGCCAGCTGGTTCTCGGCAGTGTTCTTGTCACAGGTACTCCCTCGTGCCAAGCCTGGTTTCAGCACCGTCAGCTGTTTCCGGGTTGTGTCAACTTCACTGAGACGCCTATGCTTGCCCCGTCGTGGTGCGGTCGAGTTAGCCAACTCCAGGGTGCCTCCAGTTTAGGAGCTTCCTATGTGGGCTGCGTGAACTGGTAGTCAAGGCTGGTTCTGTAGTGCCAGTAGGCCCAGCTCCCCCTGTAGGACTGTTGGGGTTCGGTAACTGCGGCTGCCTCGCGGCCTAGCTGTTCTCTCCTCTCCTGTGGGCCTTCGGGTCCACCACCTGGTTCCAGCACCGTCAGCTGGTTCCGGGCCGAGCCTTTGGCTTAGGTGCCTCCTCCTGGGTATCCGAGTTCCGCCAACGCCAGGCGGTCCTTGGTAGTGCTTTTAAGCACGGGCACCTACAGCTTAGTAACCGGGTTCCAGCACCGTCAGCTGGTCCTCGGTCGTGCCATTGGCTCTTGCACACTGGGGCAACGCATCTGGGTTCCAGCACCGCCAGCTGGTTCTCGGCAGTGTTCTTGTCACAGGTACTCCCTCGTGCCAAGCCTGGTTTCAGCACCGTCAGCTGTTTCCGGGTTGTGTCAACTTCACTGAGACGCCTATGCTTGCCCCGTCGTGGTGCGGTCGAGTTAGCCAACTCCAGGGTGCCTCCAGTTTAGGAGCTTCCTATGTGGGCTGCGTGAACTGGTAGTCAAGGCTGGTTCTGTAGTGCCAGTAGGCCCAGCTCCCCCTGTAGGACTGTTGGGGTTCGGTAACTGCGGCTGCCTCGCGGCCTAGCTGTTCTCTCCTCTCCTGTGGGCCTTCGGGTCCACCACCTGGTTCCAGCACCGTCAGCTGGTTCCGGGCCGAGCCTTTGGCTTAGGTGCCTCCTCCTGGGTATCCGAGTTCCGCCAACGCCAGGCGGTCCTTGGTAGTGCTTTTAAGCACGGGCACCTACAGCTTAGTAACCGGGTTCCAGCACCGTCAGCTGGTCCTCGGTCGTGCCATTGGCTCTTGCACACTGGGGCAACGCATCTGGGTTCCAGCACCGCCAGCTGGTTCTCGGCAGTGTTCTTGTCACAGGTACTCCCTCGTGCCAAGCCTGGTTTCAGCACCGTCAGCTGTTTCCGGGTTGTGTCAACTTCACTGAGACGCCTATGCTTGCCCCGTCGTGGTGCGGTCGAGTTAGCCAACTCCAGGGTGCCTCCAGTTTAGGAGCTTCCTATGTGGGCTGCGTGAACTGGTAGTCAAGGCTGGTTCTGTAGTGCCAGTAGGCCCAGCTCCCCCTGTAGGACTGTTGGGGTTCGGTAACTGCGGCTGCCTCGCGGCCTAGCTGTTCTCTCCTCTCCTGTGGGCCTTCGGGTCCACCACCTGGTTCCAGCACCGTCAGCTGGTTCCGGGCCGAGCCTTTGGCTTAGGTGCCTCCTCCTGGGTATCCGAGTTCCGCCAACGCCAGGCGGTCCTTGGTAGTGCTTTTAAGCGCGGGCACCTACAGCTTAGTAACCGGGTTCCAGCACCGTCAGCTGGTCCTCGGTCGTGCCATTGGCTCTTGCACACTGGGGCAACGCATCTGGGTTCCAGCACCGCCAGCTGGTTCTCGGCAGTGTTCTTGTCACAGGTACTCCCTCGTGCCAAGCCTGGTTTCAGCACCGTCAGCTGTTTCCGGGTTGTGTCAACTTCACTGAGACGCCTATGCTTGCCCCGTCGTGGTGCGGTCGAGTTAGCCAACTCCAGGGTGCCTCCAGTTTAGGAGCTTCCTATGTGGGCTGCGTGAACTGGTAGTCAAGGCTGGTTCTGTAGTGCCAGTAGGCCCAGCTCCCCCTGTAGGACTGTTGGGGTTCGGTAACTGCGGCTGCCTCGCGGCCTAGCTGTTCTCTCCTCTCCTGTGGGCCTTCGGGTCCACCACCTGGTTCCAGCACCGTCAGCTGGTTCCGGGCCGAGCCTTTGGCTTAGGTGCCTCCTCCTGGGTATCCGAGTTCCGCCAACGCCAGGCGGTCCTTGGTAGTGCTTTTAAGCGCGGGCACCTACAGCTTAGTAACCGGGTTCCAGCACCGTCAGCTGGTCCTCGGTCGTGCCATTGGCTCTTGCACACTGGGGCAACGCATCTGGGTTCCAGCACCGCCAGCTGGTTCTCGGCAGTGTTCTTGTCACAGGTACTCCCTCGTGCCAAGCCTGGTTTCAGCACCGTCAGCTGTTTCCGGGTTGTGTCAACTTCACTGAGACGCCTATGCTTGCCCCGTCGTGGTGCGGTCGAGTTAGCCAACTCCAGGGTGCCTCCAGTTTAGGAGCTTCCTATGTGGGCTGCGTGAACTGGTAGTCAAGGCTGGTTCTGTAGTGCCAGTAGGCCCAGCTCCCCCTGTAGGACTGTTGGGGTTCGGTAACTGCGGCTGCCTCGCGGCCTAGCTGTTCTCTCCTCTCCTGTGGGCCTTCGGGTCCACCACCTGGTTCCAGCACCGTCAGCTGGTTCCGGGCCGAGCCTTTGGCTTAGGTGCCTCCTCCTGGGTATCCGAGTTCCGCCAACGCCAGGCGGTCCTTGGTAGTGCTTTTAAGCGCGGGCACCTACAGCTTAGTAACCGGGTTCCAGCACCGTCAGCTGGTCCTCGGTCGTGCCATTGGCTCTTGCACACTGGGGCAACGCATCTGGGTTCCAGCACCGCCAGCTGGTTCTCGGCAGTGTTCTTGTCACAGGTACTCCCTCGTGCCAAGCCTGGTTTCAGCACCGTCAGCTGTTTCCGGGTTGTGTCAACTTCACTGAGACGCCTATGCTTGCCCCGTCGTGGTGCGGTCGAGTTAGCCAACTCCAGGGTGCCTCCAGTTTAGGAGCTTCCTATGTGGGCTGCGTGAACTGGTAGTCAAGGCTGGTTCTGTAGTGCCAGTAGGCCCAGCTCCCCCTGTAGGACTGTTGGGGTTCGGTAACTGCGGCTGCCTCGCGGCCTAGCTGTTCTCTCCTCTCCTGTGGGCCTTCGGGTCCACCACCTGGTTCCAGCACCGTCAGCTGGTTCCGGGCCGAGCCTTTGGCTTAGGTGCCTCCTCCTGGGTATCCGAGTTCCGCCAACGCCAGGCGGTCCTTGGTAGTGCTTTTAAGCACGGGCACCTACAGCTTAGTAACCGGGTTCCAGCACCGTCAGCTGGTCCTCGGTCGTGCCATTGGCTCTTGCACACTGGGGCAACGCATCTGGGTTCCAGCACCGCCAGCTGGTTCTCGGCAGTGTTCTTGTCACAGGTACTCCCTCGTGCCAAGCCTGGTTTCAGCACCGTCAGCTGTTTCCGGGTTGTGTCAACTTCACTGAGACGCCTATGCTTGCCCCGTCGTGGTGCGGTCGAGTTAGCCAACTCCAGGGTGCCTCCAGTTTAGGAGCTTCCTATGTGGGCTGCGTGAACTGGTAGTCAAGGCTGGTTCTGTAGTGCCAGTAGGCCCAGCTCCCCCTGTAGGACTGTTGGGGTTCGGTAACTGCGGCTGCCTCGCGGCCTAGCTGTTCTCTCCTCTCCTGTGGGCCTTCGGGTCCACCACCTGGTTCCAGCACCGTCAGCTGGTTCCGGGCCGAGCCTTTGGCTTAGGTGCCTCCTCCTGGGTATCCGAGTTCCGCCAACGCCAGGCGGTCCTTGGTAGTGCTTTTAAGCGCGGGCACCTACAGCTTAGTAACCGGGTTCCAGCACCGTCAGCTGGTCCTCGGTCGTGCCATTGGCTCTTGCACACTGGGGCAACGCATCTGGGTTCCAGCACCGCCAGCTGGTTCTCGGCAGTGTTCTTGTCACAGGTACTCCCTCGTGCCAAGCCTGGTTTCAGCACCGTCAGCTGTTTCCGGGTTGTGTCAACTTCACTGAGACGCCTATGCTTGCCCCGTTGTGGTGCGGTCGAGTTAGCCAACTCCAGGGTGCCTCCAGTTTAGGAGCTTCCTATGTGGGCTGCGTGAACTGGTAGTCAAGGCTGGTTCTGTAGTGCCAGTAGGCCCAGCTCCCCCTGTAGGACTGTTGGGGTTCGGTAACTGCGGCTGCCTCGCGGCCTAGCTGTTCTCTCCTCTCCTGTGGGCCTTCGGGTCCACCACCTGGTTCCAGCACCGTCAGCTGGTTCCGGGCCGAGCCTTTGGCTTAGGTGCCTCCTCCTGGGTATCCGAGTTCCGCCAACGCCAGGCGGTCCTTGGTAGTGCTTTTAAGCGCGGGCACCTACAGCTTAGTAACCGGGTTCCAGCACCGTCAGCTGGTCCTCGGTCGTGCCATTGGCTCTTGCACACTGGGGCAACGCATCTGGGTTCCAGCACCGCCAGCTGGTTCTCGGCAGTGTTCTTGTCACAGGTACTCCCTCGTGCCAAGCCTGGCTTCAGCACCGTCAGCTGTTTCCGGGTTGTGTCAACTTCACTGAGACGCCTATGCTTGCCCCGTCGTGGTGCGGTCGAGTTAGCCAACTCCAGGGTGCCTCCAGTTTAGGAGCTTCCTATGTGGGCTGCGTGAACTGGTAGTCAAGGCTGGTTCTGTAGTGCCAGTAGGCCCAGCTCCCCCTGTAGGACTGTTGGGGTTCGGTAACTGCGGCTGCCTCGCGGCCTAGCTGTTCTCTCCTCTCCTGTGGGCCTTCGGGTCCACCACCTGGTTCCAGCACCGTCAGCTGGTTCCGGGCCGAGCCTTTGGCTTAGGTGCCTCCTCCTGGGTATCCGAGTTCCGCCAACGCCAGGCGGTCCTTGGTAGTGCTTTTAAGCGCGGGCACCTACAGCTTAGTAACCGGGTTCCAGCACCGTCAGCTGGTCCTCGGTCGTGCCATTGGCTCTTGCACACTGGGGCAATGCATCTGGGTTCCAGCACCGCCAGCTGGTTCTCGGCAGTGTTCTTGTCACAGGTACTCCCTCGTGCCAAGCCTGGTTTCAGCACCGTCAGCTGTTTCCGGGTTGTGTCAACTTCACTGAGACGCCTATGCTTGCCCCGTCGTGGTGCGGTCGAGTTAGCCAACTCCAGGGTGCCTCCAGTTTAGGAGCTTCCTATGTGGGCTGCGTGAACTGGTAGTCAAGGCTGGTTCTGTAGTGCCAGTAGGCCCAGCTCCCCCTGTAGGACTGTTGGGGTTCGGTAACTGCGGCTGCCTCGCGGCCTAGCTGTTCTCTCCTCTCCTGTGGACCTTCAGGTCCACCACCTGGTTCCAGCACCGTCAGCTGGTTCCGGGCCGAGCCTTTGGCTTAGGTGCCTCCTCCTGGGTATCCGAGTTCCGCCAACGCCAGGCGGTCCTTGGTAGTGCTTTTAAGCGCGGGCACCTACAGCTTAGTAACCGGGTTCCAGCACCGTCAGCTGGTCCTCGGTCGTGCCATTGGCTCTTGCACACTGGGGCAACGCATCTGGGTTCCAGCACCGCCAGCTGGTTCTCGGCAGTGTTCTTGTCACAGGTACTCCCTCGTGCCAAGCCTGGTTTCAGCACTGTCAGCTGTTTCCGGGTTGTGTCAACTTCACTGAGACGCCTATGCTTGCCCCGTCGTGGTGCGGTCGAGTTAGCCAACTCCAGGGTGCCTCCAGTTTAGGAGCTTCCTATGTGGGCTGCGTGAACTGGTAGTCAAGGCTGGTTCTGTAGTGCCAGTAGGCCCAGCTCCCCCTGTAGGACTGTTGGGGTTCGGTAACTGCGGCTGCCTCGCGGCCTAGCTGTTCTCTCCTCTCCTGTGGACCTTCGGGTCCACCACCTGGTTCCAGCACCGTCAGCTGGTTCCGGGCCGAGCCTTTGGCTTAGGTGCCTCCTCCTGGGTATCCGAGTTCCGCCAACGCCAGGCGGTCCTTGGTAGTGCTTTTAAGCGCGGGCACCTACAGCTTAGTAACCGGGTTCCAGCACCGTCAGCTGGTCCTCGGTCGTGCCATTGGCTCTTGCACACTGGGGCAACGCATCTGGGTTCCAGCACCGCCAGCTGGTTCTCGGCAGTGTTCTTGTCACAGGTACTCCCTCGTGCCAAGCCTGGTTTCAGCACCGTCAGCTGTTTCCGGGTTGTGTCAACTTCACTGAGACGCCTATGCTTGCCCCGTCGTGGTGCGGTCGAGTTAGCCAACTCCAGGGTGCCTCCAGTTTAGGAGCTTCCTATGTGGGCTGCGTGAACTGGTAGTCAAGGCTGGTTCTGTAGTGCCAGTAGGCCCAGCTCCCCCTGTAGGACTGTTGGGGTTCGGTAACTGCGGCTGCCTCGCGGCCTATCTGTTCTCTCCTCTCCTGTGGACCTTCGGGTCCACCACCTGGTTCCAGCACCGTCAGCTGGTTCCGGGCCGAGCCTTTGGCTTAGGTGCCTCCTCCTGGGTATCCGAGTTCCGCCAACGCCAGGCGGTCCTTGGTAGTGCTTTTAAGCGCGGGCACCTACAGCTTAGTAACCGGGTTCCAGCACCGTCAGCTGGTCCTCGGTCGTGCCATTGGCTCTTGCACACTGGGGCAACGCATCTGGGTTCCAGCACCGCCAGCTGGTTCTCGGCAGTGTTCTTGTCACAGGTACTCCCTCGTGCCAAGCCTGGTTTCAGCACCGTCAGCTGTTTCCGGGTTGTGTCAACTTCACTGAGACGCCTATGCTTGCCCCGTCGTGGTGCGGTCGAGTTAGCCAACTCCAGGGTGCCTCCAGTTTAGGAGCTTCCTATGTGGGCTGCGTGAACTGGTAGTCAAGGCTGGTTCTGTAGTGCCAGTAGGCCCAGCTCCCCCTGTAGGACTGTTGGGGTTCGGTAACTGCGGCTGCCTCGCGGCCTAGCTGTTCTCTCCTCTCCTGTGGGCCTTCGGGTCCACCACCTGGTTCCAGCACCGTCAGCTGGTTCCGGGCCGAGCCTTTGGCTTAGGTGCCTCCTCCTGGGTATCCGAGTTCCGCCAACGCCAGGCGGTCCTTGGTAGTGCTTTTAAGCACGGGCACCTACAGCTTAGTAACCGGGTTCCAGCACCGTCAGCTGGTCCTCGGTCGTGCCATTGGCTCTTGCACACTGGGGCAACGCATCTGGGTTCCAGCACCGCCAGCTGGTTCTCGGCAGTGTTCTTGTCACAGGTACTCCCTCGTGCCAAGCCTGGTTTCAGCACCGTCAGCTGTTTCCGGGTTGTGTCAACTTCACTGAGACGCCTATGCTTGCCCCGTCGTGGTGCGGTCGAGTTAGCCAACTCCAGGGTGCCTCCAGTTTAGGAGCTTCCTATGTGGGCTGCGTGAACTGGTAGTCAAGGCTGGTTCTGTAGTGCCAGTAGGCCCAGCTCCCCCTGTAGGACTGTTGGGGTTCGGTAACTGCGGCTGCCTCGCGGCCTAGCTGTTCTCTCCTCTCCTGTGGGCCTTCGGGTCCACCACCTGGTTCCAGCACCGTCAGCTGGTTCCGGGCCAAGCCTTTGGCTTAGGTGCCTCCTCCTGGGTATCCGAGTTCCGCCAACGCCAGGCGGTCCTTGGTAGTGCTTTTAAGCACGGGCACCTACAGCTTAGTAACCGGGTTCCAGCACCGTCAGCTGGTCCTCGGTCGTGCCATTGGCTCTTGCACACTGGGGCAACGCATCTGGGTTCCAGCACCGCCAGCTGGTTCTCGGCAGTGTTCTTGTCACAGGTACTCCCTCGTGCCAAGCCTGGTTTCAGCACCGTCAGCTGTTTCCGGGTTGTGTCAACTTCACTGAGACGCCTATGCTTGCCCCGTCGTGGTGCGGTCGAGTTAGCCAACTCCAGGGTGCCTCCAGTTTAGGAGCTTCCTATGTGGGCTGCGTGAACTGGTAGTCAAGGCTGGTTCTGTAGTGCCAGTAGGCCCAGCTCCCCCTGTAGGACTGTTGGGGTTCGGTAACTGCGGCTGCCTCGCGGCCTAGCTGTTCTCTCCTCTCCTGTGGGCCTTCGGGTCCACCACCTGGTTCCAGCACCGTCAGCTGGTTCCGGGCCGAGCCTTTGGCTTAGGTGCCTCCTCCTGGGTATCCGAGTTCCGCCAACGCCAGGCGGTCCTTGGTAGTGCTTTTAAGCGCGGGCACCTACAGCTTAGTAACCGGGTTCCAGCACCGTCAGCTGGTCCTCGGTCGTGCCATTGGCTCTTGCACACTGGGGCAACGCATCTGGGTTCCAGCACCGCCAGCTGGTTCTCGGCAGTGTTCTTGTCACAGGTACTCCCTCGTGCCAAGCCTGGTTTCAGCACCGTCAGCTGTTTCCGGGTTGTGTCAACTTCACTGAGACGCCTATGCTTGCCCCGTCGTGGTGCGGTCGAGTTAGCCAACTCCAGGGTGCCTCCAGTTTAGGAGCTTCCTATGTGGGCTGCGTGAACTGGTAGTCAAGGCTGGTTCTGTAGTGCCAGTAGGCCCAGCTCCCCCTGTAGGACTGTTGGGGTTCGGTAACTGCGGCTGCCTCGCGGCCTAGCTGTTCTCTCCTCTCCTGTGGGCCTTCGGGTCCACCACCTGGTTCCAGCACCGTCAGCTGGTTCCGGGCCGAGCCTTTGGCTTAGGTGCCTCCTCCTGGGTATCTGAGTTCCGCCAACGCCAGGCGGTCCTTGGTAGTGTTTTTAAGCGCGGGCACCTACAGCTTAGTAACCGGGTTCCAGCACCGTCAGCTGGTCCTCGGTCGTGCCATTGGCTCTTGCACACTGGGGCAACGCATCTGGGTTCCAGCACCGCCAGCTGGTTCTCGGCAGTGTTCTTGTCACAGGTACTCCCTCGTGCCAAGCCTGGTTTCAGCACCGTCAGCTGTTTCCGGGTTGTGTCAACTTCACTGAGACGCCTATGCTTGCCCCGTCGTGGTGCGGTCGAGTTAGCCAACTCCAGGGTGCCTCCAGTTTAGGAGCTTCCTATGTGGGCTGCGTGAACTGGTAGTCAAGGCTGGTTCTGTAGTGCCAGTAGGCCCAGCTCCCCCTGTAGGACTGTTGGGGTTCGGTAACTGCGGCTGCCTCGCGGCCTAGCTGTTCTCTCCTCTCCTGTGGGCCTTCGGGTCCACCACCTGGTTCCAGCACCGTCAGCTGGTTCCGGGCCGAGCCTTTGGCTTAGGTGCCTCCTCCTGGGTATCCGAGTTCCGCCAACGCCAGGCGGTCCTTGGTAGTGCTTTTAAGCGCGGGCACCTACAGCTTAGTAACCGGGTTCCAGCACCGTCAGCTGGTCCTCGGTCGTGCCATTGGCTCTTGCACACTGGGGCAACGCATCTGGGTTCCAGCACCGCCAGCTGGTTCTCGGCAGTGTTCTTGTCACAGGTACTCCCTCGTGCCAAGCCTGGTTTCAGCACCGTCAGCTGTTTCCGGGTTGTGTCAACTTCACTGAGACGCCTATGCTTGCCCCGTCGTGGTGCGGTCGAGTTAGCCAACTCCAGGGTGCCTCCAGTTTAGGAGCTTCCTATGTGGGCTGCGTGAACTGGTAGTCAAGGCTGGTTCTGTAGTGCCAGTAGGCCCAGCTCCCCCTGTAGGACTGTTGGGGTTCGGTAACTGCGGCTGCCTCGCGGCCTAGCTGTTCTCGCCTCTCCTGTGGACCTTCGGGTCCACCACCTGGTTCCAGCACCGTCAGCTGGTTCCGGGCCGAGCCTTTGGCTTAGGTGCCTCCTCCTGGTTATCCGAGTTCCGCCAACGCCAGGCGGTCCTTGGTAGTGCTTTTAAGCGCGGGCACCTACAGCTTAGTAACCGGGTTCCAGCACCGTCAGCTGGTCCTCGGTCGTGCCATTGGCTCTTGCACACTGGGGCAACGCATCTGGGTTCCAGCACCGCCAGCTGGTTCTCGGCAGTGTTCTTGTCACAGGTACTCCCTCGTGCCAAGCCTGGTTTCAGCACCTTCAACTGTTTCCGGGTTGTGTCAACTTCACTGAGACGCCTATGCTTGCCCCGTCGTGGTGCGGTCGAGTTAGCCAACTCCAGGGTGCCTCCAGTTTAGGAGCTTCCTATGTGGGCTGCGTGAACTGGTAGTCAAGGCTGGTTCTGTAGTGCCAGTAGGCCCAGCTCCCCCTGTAGGACTGTTGGGGTTCGGTAACTGCGGCTGCCTCGCGGCCTAGCTGTTCTCTCCTCTCCTGTGGACCTTCGGGTCCACCACCTGGTTCCAGCACCGTCAGCTGGTTCCGGGCCGAGCCTTTGGCTTAGGTGCCTCCTCCTGGGTATCCGAGTTCCGCCAACGCCAGGCGGTCCTTGGTAGTGCTTTTAAGCGCGGGCACCTACAGCTTAGTAACCGGGTTCCAGCACCGTCAGCTGGTCCTCGGTCGTGCCATTGGCTCTTGCACACTGGGGCAACGCATCCGGGTTCCAGCACCGCCAGCTGGTTCTCGGCAGTGTTCTTGTCACAGGTACTCCCTCGTGCCAAGCCTGGTTTCAGCACCGTCAGCTGTTTCCGGGTTGTGTCAACTTCACTGAGACGCCTATGCTTGCCCCGTCGTGGTGCGGTCGAGTTAGCCAACTCCAGGGTGCCTCCAGTTTAGGAGCTTCCTATGTGGGCTGCGTGAACTGGTAGTCAAGGCTGGTTCTGTAGTGCCAGTAGGCCCAGCTCCCCCTGTAGGACTGTTGGGGTTCGGTAACTGCGGCTGCCTCGCGGCCTAGCTGTTCTCTCCTCTCCTGTGGACCTTCGGGTCCACCACCTGGTTCCAGCACCGTCAGCTGGTTCCGGGCCGAGCCTTTGGCTTAGGTGCCTCCTCCTGGGTATCCGAGTTCCGCCAACGCCAGGCGGTCCTTGGTAGTGCTTTTAAGCGCGGGCACCTACAGCTTAGTAACCGGGTTCCAGCACCGTCAGCTGGTCCTCGGTCGTGCCATTGGCTCTTGCACACTGGGGCAACGCATCTGGGTTCCAGCACCGCCAGCTGGTTCTCGGCAGTGTTCTTGTCACAGGTACTCCCTCGTGCCAAGCCTGGTTTCAGCACCGTCAGCTGTTTCCGGGTTGTGTCAACTTCACTGAGACGCCTATGCTTGCCCCGTCGTGGTGCGGTCGAGTTAGCCAACTCCAGGGTGCCTCCAGTTTAGGAGCTTCCTATGTGGGCTGCGTGAACTGGTAGTCAAGGCTGGTTCTGTAGTGCCAGTAGGCCCAGCTCCCCCTGTAGGACTGTTGGGGTTCGGTAACTGCGGCTGCCTCGCGGCCTAGCTGTTCTCTCCTCTCCTGTGGGCCTTCGGGTCCACCACCTGGTTCCAGCACCGTCAGCTGGTTCTAGGCAGTGTCTTTTGCTCTTGTACCTTCTGCTCCCCATCCTGGTTCCAGTAACGTCAGCTGGTTCCGGGCAGAGCCTTTGGCTTAGGTGCCTCCTTCTGGGTATCCAAGTTCCACCAACGTCAGGTGGTCCTTGGTAGTGCTTTCAGGCACGGGTACCTCCTGCTTAGTAACCGGGTTCCAGTAACGTCAGCTGGTCCTCGGTAGTTCCATTGGCTCTTGGACCTTCGGCTACCCATCCGGGTTCCAGTACCGTCAGCTGGTTCTCGGCAGTGTCTTTTGCTCTTGTACCTTCTGCTCCCCATCCTGGTTCCAGTAACGTCAGCTGGTTCCGGGCAGAGCCTTTGGCTTAGGTGCCTCCTTCTGGGTATCCGAGTTCCGCCAACGTCAGGCGGTCCTTGGTAGTGCTTTTTAGCACGGGTACCTCCTGCTTAGTAACCGGGTTCCATTAACATCAGCTGGTCCTCGGTAGTTCCATAGGCTCTTGAACCTTCGGGTAGCCATCCAAGTTCCAGTTCCATCAGCTGGTTCTTGGCATTTTCTCAGCCTTCTTGTACCTTCTGCTACATTTCCAAGTTTAAGACCCTAAAGTCGACGACCCGGAAGACCACCCCGATGACGACGACGACGACGACCCGGAAGACCACCCCGATGACGACGACGACGACGGCGGAGACGACGACGGAGACGACGACGGCGGAGACGACGACGGCGGAGATGACGACACTGAAGACGACGACCCTGGAGACGACGACATGGAAGACCGAGAAGCAGAAGAACAAGAGGCTGCAGAACAAAGAGCAGAAGAACATTAAGCATAACACTTAATATCAGAGCAAAAGATATTATCTAAATTATATGCAGAAGAAGACTAAGCAGTGTATGGGGGTGAGTCCGTTCCTCCTCGTGGTGCCCCTGGATAAAGCCTGATGCTGCAGGCCAAACTGAACGCGGACAAATGTAACTTTTGTGACTGGCAGAACGGAAGGTGTAATCTTCCAACTTTTATAGATAACAACTACGGGAATGCCTGTCACAAATGAGAATATGATGAAGAAGTAGAATAGGAAGAATAATAACAGTGGAATAAAAAGAATATGTAGAATAGGAAGAATAATAATAGTTGAAGAAAATGAATATGAAGAATGTAATAAAAAAAAAAAATAGGTAGAAGATGAAGAAGAAGATGAATAAGGTGAAGAAGTTGATGTCAAAGATGCTGATGATGATGAAGATGAAAGTGTGGGAAAAGGAAAAAAAAGAAGGGGAAGGTCGTGGAATAGTGAAACATCAATATCTGACAAAATAAAAAAAAATTTACATAGTCAATATCTTTTTCAATCCGAACGTCTTTAAAAAAAAAAAAAATCATGCTATTCTATTTGATTGGACTAATCCTCATTGCCTTTAATGTCTCCGCCACCTCCCCCATACATCCTACATTATTCTTAGTTGTTTTCCTTCATGTAGAATGAACCTACAAGGAAAGAAAGGGTTTATTTTAATTCCGATATTTTGGTCCCATTGACTTGCATTGGGATCGGGTATCGGTATCGGCGATATCCGATATTTTTTGAATATCGGCCGATCCAAACCGATACCGATACTTTCCGATATCGGAAGGTATCGCTCAACACTAGTTGTAAGCTTTTTTGAAGAGGTGGGTTTTCAGGTTCCGTTTGAAGGATACAAGTGTGGTGGATAACCGGACGTGTTGGGGCACACAATTCCAGATGATGGGGGATATTCGGAAGAAGTCCTGGAGGCGATTGGGTGAGGAGCGAATAAGCGTGGAGGAGAGAAGGAGGTCTTGCGAGGACCGGAGATTATGATATTGAGAGATTAGTTTGGAAATATACGGAGGAGAAAGGTTATGCATGGCTTTGTAGGTCAGTGTTAGTAGTTTAAACTGGACACGCTGGGAAATTGTAAGCCAGTGAAGGGATTTGCAAAGAGGGAAGCAGGAGTGTAGCGAGGAGAGAGCTTAATTCGTCGGGCAGCAGAGTTAAAGATGGACTGGAAGGGTGCGAGAGTGTTGGAAGGTAGGCCACAGAGGAGGATGTTGCAGTAGTCAAGGCGGGAGAAGATTAGGGCATGCACAAGCATGGTAGAGTGAGGGTTGAGGAAAGGACGGATTCTGGAAATATTCAACTTCTTGTGACCATTGCTGCTCTAAGTTTTGCACATCACTAAACAGCATGTCCTCCTGTGCCTCTTGGTACATGCAGGATGAGGGGCCACAATCAAGAAATGATGTTGTAAAGAGCTCCTCGAAGTGTCCTAGTGTGGGATCACTGGACTCCTGGGACTCGACATGGTGGAAGGAAGGGGGATGTGGGTGAAGTTTAAGTGATCCAGTCTCTTGGGTGGTGAGACTGGACCATGTGGAACACTGGACCATGTGGAAGACTGGGTGGTGATGGCAAGCATACTGAAAGCATTATCTGCTATCCAACTGACCACCTGTTTGCACTAGTCTGGGTTCAGAAGTGATATCTCGTGCCCCCATGCAAAGAGGGACAGGAAGCTTTGTGTTGTGGAAATGAGTGTTGCTTGTGCTCCATCAACAGGCTAATTCACACCTGCCCCATGTCCTCGCTCTCTGCGTGCACCTTCATCAACACTTCAACTTACCTGTCCCTTAAGGCAAGCCTTACGTATTTTGTAATTGATAGGTCTTTGGAAACAAAGTATTGTTGATTAATTGAAACTATTTTTTTTTAATAAAGCATTTTTAAAAAATGGAAAACCACCTTAATTTCACAGAAAGCTTTTTAAGGCTAGTTTCACATTAGCGTTTGCATGAGCTGCGGAGGGCTGCGGACTTCCTCCGTGAAGCCCCGCCCTCGGCCGCACCTCCACCGCTAGCTCCGCCTACTTCTGCATGCGGCCGGCATGCAGCCTGCATACCTATCTTTAAAATTAGGTACGCAGGTCATGCGGCTGTGTGCGGATGCTTTCGCATGCGTCGTTTTGACGATGCGGAGAAAAAAAAATTGCTACAAGCTGCGTTCTACGCTGGTCGCCGCATTGTCAAAACGACGCATGCTGAAGCATCCGCATACAGCCGCACGGCCTGCGTACCTAATGTTAAAGATAGGTATGCAGGCCGCATGCAGAAGTAGGCAGAGCTAGCGGCGGAGGTGCGGCCGAGGGAGGGGCTTCACGGAGGAAGTCCGCAGCCCTCCGCAACTCATGCAAACACTAATGTGAAACCGAGCTAACGTTTAATATACCACTGTACTGTAACACTAACCACATTAAATTGTATGGATGACTAATTCAATCTAGAAAAAAATATGAATTTTATTTTTTAGCTTTATATTGCATTGTAATGTAACACTAAGCACATTAAACTCTATGGATGACTAATCCAGAAAAAAATGACAGTGACTGGCAGGCATGCTTGTTGGCTGTGTAACAGGCACCAAACAGGCAGGACGGGGATTCAAGCACTCAATCCAAGCACCAGCCAATGCTTGACAAGTGGCGAGTATATTTGAGCACCCAGATACTGATATCTGAGTATCACCAAGCATCATCCTTTCTTGAACTGTTTTTTACAACTTTCAAAGGCACATGTTGACACCAAAAGTTGAAAATAATTGTACCAATTTTGTCATACTCAAACACCATGGGGGAGAGAAGTGAAGTTGGGCTTAAGTTTGCAACTTTTTAAAAAAGTTGCAATCAACTAATCAGATTAAAACATCTGGAATTGCTAGACTCTGCCCACAAAGCAGAAAACAAAAACTGGCAAGTAGTGATGGGCGAGTAGCATTGTTGCTCGGGTTTTCTCGAGCACACTCGGGTGATCTCCGACTATTTTGATGTGCTCGGAGATTTAGTTTTCCTTGTCTCATCTGCATGATTTGCAACTTATAGACAGGCTGAATACATGTGGGAATTCCCTAACAAACAGACATTCCACACATGTATACAAGCTGTCTAGCAGTCGCAAATCATGCAGCTGAGGACGAAAACTAAATCTCCGAGCATGCCAAAATACTCGGAGACCACACAAGCAATGATTATACTCACTCATCACTACTGTCAAGCACATCTAAAATAGACATCAGAAAGGGTGCAAATAGTGTAATGAATTGGGTGCAAGCAAAACATGGGGGAAATCATACAAAGCTAGACAAAAAAGTAGACGGAAAACGAATTATGAATTGGGGCTGAAAGCTATGCCTGTTATGAGAAGTTATAGATTTATGCTAAAAGGTACTCCTTTTTCTGCATTGTGGGTTATATCATTATAAAAATGGGCACATGGTGATATTAAAATAAAAAAATATATATTCATCTACTGGATCTTTGTCATTCAGTGGTACCCTGCTTTTGCCACGTTCAACTCTTCTCGTTGGCAAAAGGGATATAAATCAAGCTACATAAACTGACCACCCAGCTGATATCTAAGCCAACTGAGATATTGCGTGCAGAGTGAGCTAGTTGAGAACAGAGTAGAGTATAAATATTAGTGATCACATAAGGTTGTGTATGGGTGATGGACCATGGTTACATGACTTGAGAAATCACGTACAGTGAGAATGTTAGGAACAAGTCCAATGTCTGGGACAGCGAGTTCCATAGAGTAGATGCAGCAGGAACTACCTCTCATGTAGAGGCTGACCAATAAAGGGCTTGGCCTGAAAGTTTACAGAGTTTCAGACAAGAAGTCTATCTTTTTTTCTTAAAATCTCGAACCATGGCAACTTGATAGATAAACCATCATACAATGATCAATATTGTGCAAGCCTAGATAGGTCCACCAGTGCCTTCTCCGATGTTATATCCAGGCATTGAGTTGCTGGTCTTCTTCAACTCGTTTCTTCTATTCTTCCGACCATCATGTCCATGTCCAGTGATTGCTTTCTTCATATAATGGGTCAAAGTAGGCAACTCGTAGCTTTGATGATCCTTGCTTTTAGTGACATGTCTGGCTTGATTTGTTTCAAAATCGATTAGTTTGTCCTTCTTGCCCTCCATGGTAACCATAACCATAACATCCTTCTCCAGCACCACATTTCGAAAGCGTCAATTCTTCTTTCTTGTTTCCTTATCGTCCAGGTTTCCCATCCATATATTACCACAAAAAAGGCCAAACTACTGTATGTGCGAGCCGTGTCTTTGCAGCCAGTAAAATATTCCTCGATTTGAAGACCTTATTCTCAAGTCTTATTACAATAAATAAATAAGAACATGCTTATTTTTACTTTTAAGTTTCGTCTTCTTATAAAGCAAAAAGTTTAACAAATAAGTTGAAACTTTTTGCCTTACAAAAAAAGCTCCAAGTTGCTTCATTTTTATCACACTATGTAGTTAAGCCATCCGAATGCTATTGAGATTGCTTTCCCAGTAAAGTCAGGTTCCTGTGGGTTTATTTATCATCGTATTTTCAGAATCAGACTCACAATCATCCCTGGAATTTCTCTCTAAGTTGGCAAATTCACAAAGAAGAAAAATCGACCGTGTACAACCCTAAGGTGTATTTTCTGACTGTTGAGATGAGGGTAATTCTGTATTCTGGTCATGTGGTCGTTGCTTTGTGGTTATAAGTACATATTCCTGGTCGATGAATCTGCTTTTGTTTGTCCACAAGAGCGTTCCTCTCCATGGTGGGGTCAGGCTAAATGCTGTCCTCTGTGTGTAATGTCTGACTCGTAGAAAGCTTGTAATTTATATCCTTCACCATCCAGAGTCCATAAACATATAACAAATATAGGAACATTGGTGGTAAAATTTGTAACGAGAGCAAATAAACAAAGTGACATCATTTCTAAGTCAGAGGCCATTTTATTTATGGATGCTGCACAAATGGGTGGATGTTTAGGTGGTTTATACTTAGATGGTATGAAAAAGCTATTTTATAAAAGTAGATTTGTCCTCATTTTCCCCTATTACCTGAAAATTAATGTACATTTGGTGCAAGCAACTTTGAAACTGACCTTAACCTCGTCTCTGTTTTTCGCATTTGTCCTTCTCCTTTTTCTCTGAGTTTCACTGAACAATGCACTTTACAGTTGTGCACATCAGACAATAGATAGTATATAATTTTCAATGCCTATATAGTAGTCTTATTCATTATTTTTTAAAAACAGGTGTAACATCCAGTTGTTTCTGAGCTAGTGAGAGACAAGATGCTATGGTTTCTACCATAGAAATTACACCCAGGCATGAGATACCTCCTGCTCTTGTCCAGAAGTAGCAACAGCAGCATAAAGGACATTATACTGTACAACTTGGAAGTGTTGCTGTGAATCCATCTCTGGCGTAGGCTAAACATTTACTAGAAAGCAGCAAAATTGGTCTTTGCGTTTCTCTGCTTCTCCTTCTCCTTCCTACACAGAAATCAAAAGGAGGCCGTAATCTAATACCTCTGTGAGCCATTAGTCTGTCAAGTCTTGAGTAAGATACATTTAAGAATGATTGATTACTTTAAGAGGGATTCCTGCTCTTGTTCAGAATTTGCAGCAGCATGTAGCACATAAAACACTATAAATGAGAATTGTGGCTGTGAATCCATCTCTGGTGTAGGCTAAACACTTACTAGAAAGCATCGTCAATAGTTTTTGTGTTTCTCTGCTTCTTGTCATTCTCCCTTCTTCACAGAAATCAAAAGGAAGCTGTAATCTGATACCTCAGTGATCTATTAGTTTGTCATTGCTTGAGTAAGAATGATTGATTGATGAGTGTAAGAGAGATTCTTGCTCTTGTTCAGAAGTAGCAGCAGCAGCATGAAGCACATTATACAGTAGAAATGAGAAGTGTGGCTGTGAATCCATCTCTGGTGTAGGCTAAACACTTACTAGAAAGCAGCAGCATTGGTCTTTGTGTTCCTCTCCTTCTCCTTCTCTGCAATCAAATGGAGGCTGTAATCTGATACCTCAGTGATCTATTAGTTTGTTATGGCTTGAGTAAGATAGGTTAAAGAATGATTGATGAGTTTAAGAAAGATTCCTGCTCTTGTTCAGAAATAGCAGCAGCATGAAGCATATTATACAGTAGAAATGAGAAGTGTGGCTATGAATCCATCTCTGGTGTAGGCTAAACACTTACTAGAAAGCAGCAGCATTAGTTTTTGTGTTCCTGAACTTCTCCTTCTCAGAAATCAAAACGAGGCTGTAATCTGATACCTCAGTGAGCCATTAGTGTGTCATGTCTTGTGTCTCGAGTTTTGTTTCTCTGCTTCTCCTCCTTCTTCCTTCTTCCTAGAAATCAAAAGGAAGCTGTGACCTGATACCTCAGTAAGCTATCAGTCTATTGTGTCTTGAGTAAGATAGATTTTAGCAGATTTTTTTAGCGTGATTGATGAGTTTAAGAGGTGGGCTAAACAGAAAACATGCCTTAAAAGTGGAGGAAGAAGCATATTTCTCTATTGAGATATATTACAAAGTTTCTTATATTCACTTGTACGATTGACTGAAGCAAAATTTGTCCAAATGACAGTGATTTAATACTATTAAGTTAAACACTAGTCAATTAGATAACTATTTTGCTCCCTAATTGGCTAGAGTGTATTAAAGAAATGAAAATTATTGCAAAAATTCATAAAACTGAAAACAAAACATAAAAAACACAAAACATAATTTGTTGTAATAGCTAAAAGTGGATAATGCCAGCATCCTGGATCCTGGATCCTGGAGCATCACGGATCCGTACATTCCTAAACCAAGAATCTGTAAAAACCCTAGTCTATGCCCTCATCATCTCACACCTCGACTACTGTAACCTCCTGCTCTGTGGCCTCCCCTCTAACACTCTCGCACCCCTCCAATCTATTCTAAACTCAGCTGCCCGACTAATCCACCTGTCTTCCCGCTATTCTCCGGCGTTTCCCCTCTGTCAATCCCTTCACTGGCTCCCCATTACCCAGAGACTCCAGTACAAAACCCTAACCATGACATACAAAGCCATCCACAACCTGTCTCCTCCATACATCTATGACCTCGTCTCCCGGTACTTTCCTGCACGCAACCTCCGATCCTCACAAGATCTCCTTCTCTACTCCCCTCTTATCTCCTCTTCCCACAATCACATACAAGATTTCTATTGCGCATCACCCCTACTCTGGAATTCTCTACCACAACACATCAGACTCTCACCTACCATCGAAACCTTCAAAAAGAACCTGAAGACCCACCTCTTCTGACAAGCCTACAACCTGCAGTAATCACCGATCGACCAAACCACTGCATGACCAGCTCTATCCTCACCTACTGTATCCTCACCCATCCCTTGTAGATTGCAAGCCCTCGCGGGCAGGGTCCTCTCTCCTCCTGTACCAGTTGTGACTTGTATTGTTCAAGATTATTGCACCTGTTTTTATTATATATACCCCTCCTCACATGTAAAGCGCCATGGAATAAATGGCGCTATAATAATAAATAATAATAATAATCCTCAATTGAAAAAGTAAAAAAATATTTATTCTATCACTCTGAAATTTTTAAAAAATGCAAGCATTCTTACAAGCCACAATTTGGTTGATATCATGCTCCATGTTTGGATCACAGGCAGAAGAAGGAACAATCTTGACCATAGGAGATAATTTATTGAGGACCAGAGGACATAGTAGAAGAACGTGAAAAGCATAAGGCATTTTTGGAGTAAAAGGAAGTTTAAGACATAAATTTTCCTACGCGTTTAAAGCCCATGCAGAGTCTTTAGTCACAATGTAAATGAGTTATGAGCCCACCTGAGAGTAAAAAATCCAAATTGCACTTAAACCTCGTAGTATGGCAAGTCCAAAAATGTAGAAAAAAAGCATAAAATCCAGCAAGATGAATTTTCGAAAAGTCGTTTATTGAACATAGATAAAGCCAAGAAACTAAAAAAAAAATGTTTCCGCTTTTTCTATGTTCAATAAACAACTTTCAAGGATTCATCTTGTTGAATTTTATGCTTTTTTTCTCCAGTGTGAATTAATTAAATAATCAAGTCAATAATTACATGAATCTGTACCTCCTTCCATATCTCCTCCCAAGCAAATAAGTTGTTTCATTTCATTGATTAGTACTAAATGGGATATTACATTGTGATACTATAAATGAGAGATTTTCGATGTATGAAAATTCGAGTAAAAAAATCACTAAACTGAAAATTAAACACAAAAAACACAAAACATAATTTGCTTTAACGCCTTTGCTAACAGGTTTTGAACAGAAGCCACAACGTGTGCATCAATCAGTGGTGTATTCGTATTGTCTTTCATTTTTTTTTCTGC